>NC_046658.1:49959182-49966228 GCF_010883055.1 Belonocnema kinseyi | reverse complement strand
ACGCCAATTAGCACAAATGGTAAGTTCCGACAGTGCCTACAAGTGTGCCTACTGGCCGCTAAATGGCAATACCGGTTTCATATGTATACACCTGGTATGTCTGTATGTCTGCCTGTGAACACTATAACTTTTGAAGAAATTAATCTTTTAGATTGGCCTTTGGTGCACTTGTTTAGTATCCTAAACTAAAGGTCAAGTTCGTTAGCCAGCCATTTTGGATGAAAATTCCAAATTGGGCACATTTTGAATATTTTTGAGACTACTTTTTTCTAAATTCAAAAAATCTCTATACGGCTATTCATAGTCTTCAGAAAATGTAACAAGTTATCCTAATGACTTTTTTCGAAAAATGAAAAATTACTGGAGTTATAGCATTTTCAATATCCAAAAAAACAAATTAAATAAAAAATTTAAGCCAAACAACGCATCATACGAAAAAAATCTAGAAAAGAACAATGTTGCTTTTTAAAAGCCCCGCAAGATTATGATAAGAACTTTTTGAATTTGGTCAAAAAGTTGAAAATTCAAAATTTGATCCCACACAAAATTTTTGAAACCGCATTTTTTCAAGATGTAAAAAATCCATGCACGGTTGTTCATAGTACTTCAAAACTTAAACAATTTATCATATCGACTTTTTCTATAAAAAGATAATTATCAGAGTTAGAGCATTTTCAAAATCCAAAAAAACAAACTAAAATGAACATTTTAAGCCAAACAACGCATGATACGAAAAAAAGTCAGGAGAAGAAAAACTTTGCATTTTGAAAGCTCTACAGGACTATAATAACAACTTTTTTAATGATACAAAATTTGCTCATCCAAAAAAGAGCTATATTTTTTGATAGGACACGTTGTTTTTTCTTTAGTCGTAAAAAATAACATTCTAAATAAAAATATTTAATTTGTTTGAAAAAACGACACAAAGTATGAACTTAAATTACCAGAAAACAGGTGTTTGCCTAAAAAGATCTATAAATTTATTATTAATCATTTTTCGATAGGACGAGTAGATTTTCTTTTAATCGTAAAACATAAGATTAAAAATTTAAAAATTAACTTTTTGGAAAAAGCACAGAAAAGACGAAAGAGAACATAGGCCCCTATATAAGATCCTATATAGGTTCCTGTATGAGACCCTATGCAGATGTGCAGTAGTTTTTATTTAATCGTAAAAAACAATATTAAAAATTTTTTTAAATTATAAAAACAAGGAAATAAGGACAAAATTGAATGCGAAGCACGAGATACGTGATGAGAATGTGTTCGGTAAAGCTGAAAGAGCTTTAACAAAACAGAGTAAAAATCCCAAAATTACAGTTGTCGGTCAAAAAATAAACTAAGCGCGGAGTGCGATTGCTACCAGTCGCATGCCGTATAGGTGCGCTCAAACTCCCCATCTAAGATTTTTTAACGAAAGAGAATCCACAATCATAAAATTACAGTGGCGGGTATTGTCTTAATTTTAAAATGTTTGCGCAAGAATGTGCGAAAAATTTATAGGAAATCAGTGTTAATAATTGTTAGCATTATTCTATTTAGTGTTGCATATTTATATTCTTCTTAAAGGTGAAATTTCTTTTAGTTGTAGAACCAAAAATTAGGTCTCTGGAAAAATAAGTTTTCTATAATTTGATTAATTGAAATGATTCATTAAATTGAATTTATAATGGCACGCAATAAAGTACCCCCGTTGGCAGTAGAAAAGTCGGTTTATGGTACGTCAAGCCTTTCCAAAACCAGGGTATCGCGGCAGAACCATGTAAGTGCTAAAGAAAAAAAATGTTGGGAGACCAAAAGCGTTTTTTAAATTCAAATTATTTAAACCAAGACAAATGAGAAAGTACATTTGAGACTTGATAGAACTCCATGAATCTATGAACGAAGTTGTAAATAGTTAACACTTTCTCTGCGACATATCATCAAAAATTATCTGTCATCATGGTGTAACTGATATAAGCGAGTTTGTTCTCCTAATTTTTATACTCTAATTAACATAAAATATATCAGCGAGACATCGGGAAAATTCGACGAGACAAATAGAACGCTCAGAAGTTAAAAATTACATTTGTTTCATTTTTCTAAATTTCCAAAAATCAGTTCATCATAAAATTATTTAAAAAGCTAATATCCAGAAAACTAATAGGAAATAGGTGAATGAAGCGATTGCAATCCTGAAAAGAAACAAGGCAACATGGAAGGATGGCATGGATAATAAAGCATTGAAATATGGAGGGATAGTGGTGTTAGAAGAGAGGTGGAGGATTTGCAACAATGTGTAGAGAGAAGGAGGATGGCCGGACGAATGGAAGACATAACAGGGCTGGTAGCACCGTTGATAAAGAAAAGAGAGGGCAAAAGAGTGGAGAAATCTGGGAGTATCACACTCATGTGGCACAGTATGCCTTGAGTGAAAAAGGACATGAAAAAGTCGTTGAACTCTTGATAGGAATAACCTAAAAAGATGACAGTACTTGGGATTTACAAAAAAATAAAGACAGAATAGAACCACCTGCGGTGGTTGCTTAATTCTTATTCAATTATATATTTTTTAACTACATTACTGTCATTTCGATTTCAAATTCAGGCTTTAAATTGGTCTGGGGTGTCCTGTTTGAGAAAAATACAATACTTTTTTTTAATATTTACATGAGCACTGATTTCCACCTGAGTAAATTGGACTATTCGTCGCATTTGAGGGTTTTTGAAGTCGTTGAATTGGAATTCGACGTAGAAATTCGAAAATTTTTAATTTCGGATCCTATATGGCAGACCAAATTTGGAAAACTCAACCGTTCTGATTGCAAATTACTGTACGGGGATTTGACGAAACAAAATTATAAAAATATAATTCATTTGATTACATGTCGCTATTCGGGAAATCTTTATGTCTCCGATTTCTAATCTAAAGTGCATTTTTGACAATTGAGACTAGTCGATACAATATATCGGACCGGAATTGCAAAAATAAACAGATTTGATTAGAAAGCTCTACACTGGAGGTTTTCAGGTCGCTGAATTAATATCTGATGCTGATATTTGAAAATTCAAAATGACGGACCTAAAATGGAAAACAGTTATCGGTTCAATCTAAAAATGTTCATATCAAGCAAGGTCTCGATTTCGGAATTTACATGCTTTTGTTGTTGATTTTTAAGGCTTGACGAGCTATTAAAACCCAATTCCATCATCAGTTCTGTATATACATGTATTGTCGTGGAAACAAAGGAAATAATTACACAGAAAGATTTTTTCCCTTTGTTGTTAACTGTGATTGACACTCATATGTTCATTAATTTAGCATGCAATCGAACAGTGGTACAAATTTTAATTAAGGGTGCGAAAACGACAAATAATTATAGCACATCATAGACATCGGGCTCATAATCGGTAACTAGTCATAAATAATCCAAGTCCTTTGGATAATTGTTCAATTCAGTGCATATAAAAAAATGTGTTGCAAATATTTTCAAATGAAACCGACAATATTGGTTCGCCTTGGATCTGTAATTTAAAACGTTTTCAATGAAACTTTAGATTTAAAATCGCCGATATGAACAGCCCCCGAGTAATACTTTTTAATCAAATCTGTTTTCTTTTAACAAGTCCGGGTACGCCATATTGAATTCAATATTTTCTATTGTATAATTCGCACTTTATATTTGAAATCAGCTACATGAAAATTCCCCGAATATTCATATTTAAGAAGATCGGTTATATTCTTATCATGTTATTCCATCATATGAGATCCTTCATCTTGAATTTTGATATTTAGTCTTTCAGTTCTAATTCAGCGACCCCAAAAAACCTTTAAATGCGACGAAAAGACAAATTTACTATGATGCAAAGCATTCATGCCATGAAGGCTTAAAACAGAAAATTTAATTTAATTTTGCAAGGAAATAAAAAGTACTTGGCTAATTTAAAGCCCGGATTTGTATTTGGCATGACAATATATATATATATATATATATATATATATTAGACATAATATCTAAATTCCCATGGCATTTAATGACAAATATTTGTCAACAAACAGTAAAATTTGTTCAAGTTTTTCAAAATAGACATTTGGTTTTAAAGCGTCTTTATAGTTTTCCTCTATTGTGCTGTTATTCATCTATAAATCATAAAAACATTTCTTTTTATAAGACACATATATAAAAAATTCTACGTTAATGCAATGGAATTTTTCACTTTAGCCCACTGTGTGTCGGTGGGAGGGATGTAAAACTTACGAAGAAGTGCTAAGAAGCAGGCTAAAAGGATTTGTGGAAGAAAAGAAAAGTATACAGCACAACCCGACGGCTTTTAGGAAAGGGATAGGGCTACAGAAAACATCTACGTGTTTAACTATCTATTCGGAAGAAACGGTGTAAGAAAGGGAAACTGGTTGCACTGTTGGTGGATTTTAAAGCAGCATTTGACTCAGTTAACAGAGAGAGGCAACATTAGGGACAACATTAGGAACGGACAAATTTTATTCACTAACATATTCAGATAACGTAATGCTAGTAGCAGATGATATAAGGGGCATAAATCTGATGATGAGAATGTTTGAAGAATATATTGGAGTAAGTGTAGAACAGATTACGAATAAAATATAAATAATGTAATGGTGGATTTACTGAAGAAGTGTTCCTACATAGAATTTTGGTTTGAAGCGAGAGGAGGAAATGAGCTAGAGGTGAAAAAACGATTGCAGTGCGCGAGTAAAGTAATAGGACAAGTATGAGGTAAAGGTATAAAGATTTAAGCACGACTTGAGTATAAGGACGCGGATATTCGATTTGTTAATGTGGTCAGTTTTAAGCTTTGTAGTGGAAATTTTCAAATGGAAAGAATATAGGAGAGTAGAAAGTCTGCATGCTAGATTTCTGGGATGAGTCATGGAAGAACCTACAAAATTTGCAGATAAAATAAGAAGGGGATATAGAAGCAGAAATTCACAAGCATGTGCCTGTGAGGTGATTGATTAAGAGATGAGGGGTAACGTGGGACGTAATGACGTTTGAATATGATATGCAAGTGAGTGGTAGAGATTGGCAGGGAATATAGAAAGAGATGACTGAAAGGCAAGAAGAGGACAGATGAAAAAAATCGTTGGCACAAGATACAACAGCTTATGGATTAGTTAAGAAGCAGGGGAACCAGAGTACCTGAAAAAGGTTAAAAAACAGGACAAATTGAATAAAGTGGTGAGATTCAGAATAAAAGAGGGCGTAAGAGCATGTAGGTATTGGATTGAAAAAGAACAGAAGCTGTCAAGATTTTGTAGCCTTGTATGAAAATGTTCAGGGACGCGAAAGAATTAAGAAACTCAAAGATCTGAGAGTGAGAGAGAGAGAGAGAAAGATGGTTAGACACGGTAAGAAAAAAGACCAAAAATGAATCCTAAAGAAAGAAAATTAAGAAGTAGTGTTGTCAACTGTTGACTGTGTTTTTCGTGGATAATTTATTTTATATAAAAGTAGGTGATTTTCCATTCAATAATTTCCATGAAATAATTTCTTTGTCGTTTAGTTATTAAACTGCGTCATATGCACTATATGCGATTAAGAAGAAGTGCCCAATTCCGTACTTAAATTTTGACGTGCGGTATTTTAGTTAAAATAGTCATGTGTTTTTGGACATGATACGTTCGAATGGTTTAGGCAAGCAAGGGGCAAAGTTAATTCAGTATTTGGACCAATTTTTCAAGAGAAAGCTCTTTTTCGAACGACATAGTCAACGGCCCGCAAACATTTTAAGCACGTAAGAGGTCATTGGCAAAATACGTCATACGATTGGGAGGGGGGGGGGTTCTGCCGAAGTGTCATTGCCCCTAAGCAGAAAAAAGATTTTTTGTAACACCTATCTCGAAAGTAAGGACTTCCATTCCTTTAAATAATAATCAAATTACTTCAATCCAACAGTATGTGCGTGGAAATGATAATGGTGCATGCGCAATTTGAAATGTTTCTACTCTGCTAATTGACGCAATGGAAGCGCATGTGCACTTAAGAGATGCGTCATTTTCCATGCAGGCAAAATATGATGGTCTTTAAAAAATGGTTGTGTCTCGGGACGCACGGTAAAAGTAAAACTTTGAATGAATATTTATGTAAAGTAAATTTATGGAATTCAATGAATACACGGAATTCAATTAATTGACCGAATTCGTGGAATTTATGGAATTCATATATTAAAGAAAGTCATGTAATTCAATAAATACATGGCATTCAAGGAATTCACGAAAATCATGGAATTCGCCGAATTAAAGAAAATGCATGGAATTCAATAAATACATGGCATTCAAGGAATTCACGAAAATCATAGAATTCCTGGAATTTATACAATTGAGGGAATACACGCAATTCAGGGAATAGATATAATGCCGAGTTCACAGACTTCATGAATTCACAGGATTCATGGAATCTGTGGGACACGGGAATGAATGGAATTAACGGAATTTATGGAATTCTTGAAATTCGCGGAAGTCATGAAATTCCAGGAATTCATGGAATTGATCGTATTCTCGTAATTCATGGAATTCGCGGAAATCGTACAATTCACGAAAATCATGAAATTCAAGCAATTCATGGAATTTACGGATTTTAAGGGAATTCATGATCTTCACGAAATGCATGAAATTCATGAATCTCACCGAGTTAATGGAATTGGCGGATTTCATGGTATTCACAGATTTCATGGAATTTAAGGATCTCATAGGATTTACGGAATACATGGAGAAAAAGATAAGAGAAAAATGAATGCAATTGGCATGAGATTCATGCGCATAATATGCGGGAAAACCCTGATGGACAAAGTAAGTAACGAGATAATTCTAAAAGAATGTGGTGCAGAAGAGACACTAGTAGATACATGGGAAAGAAATCGGTTAAGATGGTTCGGACATTTTGAGAGAATGCCAAATGAACGACTAACGAAACAAGTGTATAAAGGTAAAGTATATTCAAAAATACTTATTCGTAGGGTAATGAAAATAACAGAAACAAAGATTTGGGAAGTCCAAAGTGGGTTTATGCCAGGAAGGTCATGTACGG
>NC_046658.1:49929427-49959082 GCF_010883055.1 Belonocnema kinseyi | reverse complement strand
CGTGTTATTTACATAAATAGCACGAGAATTCTGAATCAATCTGAAAAATCTCTATCCCATCCACACACTACTCCTTTCCCCTGCCGAGTGAGTCACGCCTACGCCGAAAGGGACATGGCTTAATGGTGTAATAATAATAATAATAATAATAATAATAAAATGGCAGCGTGCCCAGAGGTAGACCGCGGAAAGAATGGTTAGAATGTGTGAATGAGACCTTAGTTATAAGAGACATAAGAAGTCACAGAAACACGAGAGACTGCATGAAAAAATGCATGGACATAAAAGAAGCTAGAGAAGTATGCCAGGACAGGAAATTATGGCGGCAAATAGTTAATAAAAAGAGTGTCAGCTTAATGGTGTAATAATAATAATGGAGCTCACGGAATTCAAGGAATTGCGCGATTTGCTTGACAAAAGGTTTAAATAAAAAAGTGCTAAATAATTTTCGCGGGTAGTTTTTGCAAAAAATTGCGTGTGATGCACGTATAAGCATAGGCGATTTCTACTCATGTGATTGCAGCATTTGCCGACAGCTCGTTGCACTTGCCTACTCTTTCGCACATGCCTCGCTAATGTGCTAACCTTCGACTCGTGCTTTGAGCCTGCGGCTCATGTTGCAAGTTTCACACTCTTCCGCAATCGCCTATTTTGCGCACTTGTATTGCAAATAACTGTATTTTATAGTCTAACAGCTTAGTTTCTTCCTCGACTTCGTTGAATATGTAGTTTACTCTTGTCTTCGTATCAGAAAAACAATTTTCAACATATTTTTACAACGCAGTAAAATCCACCGAAAACGCTTCGTACGCCCCTGATTGTATACGTTCGATGTGGAGATATATATCCTCAAAACCGGCGTCATGTCCGACTTTCACTTTATAAACCTGCTAAAATAATTAATATTTAAAGAGAAACCGAAAATATTTTTCTCTTACAAAAAGTAACTAAAAAGATGTAAACAGTTTTCCCTGTAATAAATATGAAAACCAGTGTCAGAGGACCTTTAGGAATTCATTATTCATAAGAAGTCCTTTTATTTTATCGCTATTTGAATTCAAATGCCTTTCCATCTTTTAATATAAAATGAGAATAAAACTTATTCCATCTTGGAAACGATGAATAACTTTTCCAGAAAACCAGTCGATAAAACAAATGGCTAAAAATGAGGATTGTTTTGAGAACCATCGCACCTCGGCGAAAAATAAATTTTTAAATTTATACGACTGAAGATGTGTAAAACCTTAAGAGTTTACATAATTTCTTAGTATTTTAATGCTGAATTTACTAGATAAAACCGCTAAAAATGGCATCATTTAAATGATTTCGAAAATGTTCATCCAATAATAATTCTTTCCGATGTTGGACTTGAAGATTGTTTATTTTTACAAAGTTATTTCTCAAGAACTGTTAGATTCAATTTTCAATTAAAGCTATCCGACTATACTTGCCCGGGAATTCGAAACTTTTAAACGCCCATAAAAACTAGATGTCGTAAAAGGTCAAATAAACTGAGATTTTCTTACATAAAAACCATTTTAAAAAAATCCTGCCATCACTTGAATCGTAATCTGCTTCATGTACTAAGCGTTCTACAGTGTCGAATTATGTGCTATTTATATAGTCATATAAAACGTATAGATATATGCAAGTTCCAATTCAATAATCTCGAAAAAATTTAGTTCTTCATATAGAAGTTTCAATACAAAAGTATTTTTGTAATTTAAATATAAAGATCTGAATCATTCGACAAACAATATAATTTGTTAGGCACAAAATTTATTTTACAATAAAAGCTTGATTCTTCCTTTCTGCTTTATCTACCTAATTGTACATAGTTTTTCACTGTGTATAATTTGTCCACTTGTGAATTCTTTTCTTAAATTTTTTACAAGTTGCGTCCTTATTTTTCTGTGCACCCTTAGGAGTCGATCATAGACCACCTTACTTATTTAAACCGAAGAGGAGTTCGCGCCAAAAACTATGGTTAACTCAGATAACTTATAATACATTTCCTGCTGATAAATGTTAACAAAGTTTAAGGAATATTTCCCTATTATGCTACAGTTCAATAATAACCTAACAAGTTTGAAAATCACTTTCATGTTTCCAACTGGACATTCTTTCTATATGTATTCTCATGCAAGCTCTTGTGTTTCCATGGCTTTTTGTATCTTTTCTACTTAGTGTCTTAATCACACATTGCCACTATTATTTGCTTTACCTGTATCTGTGTAAGCCACTCTTTACTTCATCTAAATATACATTTTTCATCGATCTTTCAGCTTTCATTCAGTCCACATGTCCAAACCATCTCAAAAAATTTCTTTCACTCTTGTCAAACAGTGGTAGTCTGAGTAAAAATGCATCGACTTGAGTTCGACTAGAATTGCCCCCAATCAAGACATGCTTAAGTCGGAAATTTCACCCTGAGCATGTTTTAGTTTTGAGACGGAGCCAGACTTCAATTAACGTCTTGGAGACAAGTTTCTATGCCTTGAAGACATACATTTATCTCTTGAGTCGAATTTTTATGACTCTAATACGAGAGGTTCATAACTTCGAGTGTATACCTGTACTAAAAAAAAGGTTCATTCTAAATACAAAGCTGTGGATTTCTGGCCTTTTGTCTTACGAATATATGAGAATAGGTAAAAAATAAGAGTTCTTACTTTTTTAAATGTCTGCATTTTGCCAAAGATATCGCGGCCTCATCAGGACTGTTCTTAACCTTTGAAAGAAAGATGATGATGGTACGTAGCTAGGGTCCTCCATACTTATTAAATTTTTGGCCAGTATTGAAATTGATGTAGTTATAAGCTAGAACTCTTATTTTTTACCTACCCTTATAAATTCAATCAACTTATTTACGGATTTTCATTTCTATTATACTTATTTGACGATGATACCAAAAATGTTCTTTGTTGTTACGTATTTCTAACGGTTTAGGAGATCCTTGTAGAAAGTTGCAATTTTTATTTGTTTGAAGAACATTTTTAAGGGTTATACCCGTTCAAACCCGCAGACTCTGCATTTTTAATTAAAAATAACTAATAGAATAACTACAAATTTTTCATTAATTAATTATAATCTTATTTATGAGCCGAAAAAGGCTCGAAAATTTTAGCCAAGACAAGGATCGTCTTAGCCAAGTCAAGGCTCGACTTGAGACAAGTAAACACCGTTTTACCGGTCGTGGTCATAAAAGTAAAATGAATGCCTATGTCTCGACTTAGTTTTGAGACGCAGCCAGACTTCGATGCCTTGGATACGAAATCAAGACATAATCAAGTCGAACTCAAGTCGAATCATTTTTAATCGGGAGTGGATCCGACAATTCCGATAGCCTTTTCAGCCATGTTCTTTATGCTAGTATTTAGTCTGCTCGACATTCTCTGCCAGCCTTTGATTGAATCTACGATAACAACATTATCATCTGCGAAAGATAAACCACGCTTTTGCACTGTCGCGAGATCCACAACTTCTTTGTCGAAGAGGGCCATTCTTAGATAGTTATCCATGAATATAAAGAACAGTTAAGGGGATACAATGCATCCTTGCCTGACACGTTGCCAAATATCGAGACGGTGACACAGTTGCCCATTTACCCTCGCACTCGATTTTCTACCTTTATATATTGTTTGTATGGCTTTCAAGCGCCATTTATTAATTTTGTACTCTTTAGATCTTCCCAAAGCTATAATTATTACAGTTGCGTTTATCTCTCTTTCTTTTGTATATTAGGACGACAATTGCCTTTTTTTCAGACATGTGGCACACTAGTTGAAATATGTGAATAAAACTCTTTGAGATGGTTCAAGCCTGTTGAGAGGATAAAAGATGAACGACTAACGAAATTATTGTATCAAGGTAATGTAAATGATAGTCTGCTCACGGGCTGACCGCGAAAAGAATGATCAGAATTTTCAAATGAGACCCTAATTCGAATACACATAAGAAGCCATAGAAACACAAGAGCTAGCCAGAAAAAATGTATGAACGTGAAGGAAGCTAGAGACGTATGCCAGGATAGTAGAGTGTGGCGACAAATTGTTTGTAAAAAGAGAGTCTAGGGTCTGAAAGAAAAGAGCTTGGATACTTATGGGCCCTAGTCTGGAGCTTGGCATGATGCCTTTTTGACGATTTTTACTTGGGGTCATCGCTGGAACGATTGATCAGTAGCCTGGGGCAGATCCGTCTTGCGAAGCGAACAAATTATTTAAATAAATAAAACGGGAATTCTAGATCAATCTAAAAATCTATACCCCCTCCCCCATATTTTTCCTTCCTCAGCGAGTGTGTCACGCTTAGCAGTAACCTTACTGTTCTTTATACTTTTAATTATATCGCTAATCTCAACGGAACAGATTCTTTCAATCGGTTTTATTGAACATATCTTGTTTCGTGTCACCGTTGTGTTTCCCTGTAGAGTTGCCTCCTGATAATTTCTTAAAATAGTTTCTCTAAAAGCTTTTTTTTTCGTGGGCATCATAAAATATTGCACCCTTGATATTTATAAGGCTAACTAACTTTGTGTTACTACACTAGTCTTTCAATAAGATGACCTCCGGAATGACGACCCCTTCAACATAACGACGAGCGAGCGCTTAATGAAACGACGGCGGAGACACTACCTCTATCCACTCCACTTTCTTCTCTGCATGCACACGACCTAATGTTTCACTTAAGGGCATGTGACACAGCTAAATATCCTTATTACCGACCTCACTTTTTCAATTCACTGAATGTTTTTTTGAACCTAAGAACTTTTTTTGTAAATAAAATATCGAGCTGAAACTTTGGAAAATGCATTAGAGTACAATAAAGTACGATTAGGTAGTGCATTTTGGTAGGAACTTCACTGAAAATTATTTTATCTTTTTTCTGAACCTCGTCATTTTTTTGAACGTTCCAACTTTTTTTATACATAAAATATCGGTCTCAAATTTTGAAAAATGCAAGAGCCGAATGAAAACTACGTTTAAGTACAAATCTTAATAATAAAAGATGTAAAAAAAAATATTTCAACAATAAATTCCATTGGAATCAGCCGACAGCCTTGTACACGAAAATACGAACCCTGGCGGCCACTAGACGAGGCTCTAGAGGGTTCGTATTTTCGTGCACAGCATTACCGGCTGATGCCGATAGAATTGATAGTTGAAAATTTTTTTTTTACATCCTTCAATATTAAGATTTGTACTTAAACATAGTTTTCTTTCAGGACTTACATTTCTCAAATTTTGAGACCGATATTTTATGTATAAAAAAAATTGGAACGTTCAAAAAATGTCGAGGTTTAGAAAAAAGAAAAAATAATTTTCAGTGAAGTTCCTACCAAAATGCAGTACCTAAACGTACTTTATTGTACTCTAATACATTTCCCAAAGTTTCAGCTCGATATTTTATTTATAAAAAAAGTTCTTAGGTTTAAAAAAACATTCAGTGAACTGAACAAGTGAGGTCGGTAATATAGGTATTTAGCTGTGTCACATGCCGTTAACACATAAGTTCGCTCTACAGTTTACACCGCACACGCTCTCATCGCAGAATAGTGGGGACCCCTCACGCCGTCGTCTTGCCGGACGGTGAAATCCCGCGTTTGTCATCTTATTGGACGGCTAGTGTACTTACTTGCATAACGAACATGACAAATTTCCAAAACAATTCAGTACTCCCTTTAAAAAATATATATTTTTAAATTTCGTTTTCTTCTTCCACTTTTATTTTACCCTTACTTTCTTTAATTCGTAGTTTTACTTTTGAGCTTTTGACCCTATAACAATTTTTTTAGTATAAATCTTTTGTAATCGCTAAGAGCAGAAGTAATTTTAACTTTTCTAGTTATGCTTTCTTCTTTTCGTTAATAGCTACGCAGATTTTATCATTCCATCACGCATCTCTAGTCATTCTTCCTACAACTGCAGTACCTCACACTTTAGTCGCACTCCTGAAAATGATTTCCCAGCGCATCTTCCATGTATCCTCTGTATCTTCATCACGTATTAGCGTATCCCAAAGTACCGTATTTATGCGTTTGGTTATATTATTCTGTGAATCGATTCACACTTTTAGTTTCTGTAAATTCTCTATCTTTTTTCGCATTTTTTTAGTCTCATTCCTTCTCTTTTTTTCTTTATCTGCACCAGTTGCACAAATGGGTTATTTTATGCAAAAGCCAAGTATTCATAATACAGATGTCCTTTCTTAAACATTTGATAACCAATCTGGCCCCGTAAACACTCGTTTCCAGAACGTCGAAAGTACCTGGCTCCCTGTCCACACTCTCGCGTTGGACTCCAACCCATCCATTCATATCTCCTAGTAATGTAGGTCCTAGTAATAGTTCTTTTATCAAGATTTCAAGTACCTATTGTATCATTGAACATATCCCATAGGGCGTATTGTTCTTCACTCATTTCACAACTAACTGGGGCGTATCACGCTTCAATTAAACATCTTCTGATGGCACTTTTATTCTCTTCCACACACAACAATCTTATAGACACAAATGTATGCTTCTTGGCATGCTGTTTTGCTCTCTTATTCATAATCAAACTGAATGCTTGACTACTATGTGACTCACTATCCACTCTTGACCATAGGTTGAATCCGTGATTCAACTTTTAACTTCCCATTTTCTATCACTTTACTGTCGCATTCCTTTTTCACACATCTACCATTTCAAATACCCCGTATCCATTTATCAACTAAAGCTTTATAGGATGAGTGCCCTTCGTCAACCAAAGTTTCAATCCACTCCGAGACGTGAATCAGTGATTGCTAAAAAATGTTTTTAATTGTATGATTTATTTGTTCGTCAGTTATTAAAAAAAATATTATCATTATTATCATTATTATCCAGCATACTTATTAATAGACCTGAGGGATAAATTATAAAGTTAAAATATGATTAACCACTTGAATCTATTGTTATTATTTTGAAGTATACTCGTAACTTTTTTTTAACATTTTCAACTTAAATTAATTCTCCTGTAAAGTTCCTAAGATCCATGTAGACTCATACTGACGATGCTGTCTGTATATAGACTTGTATTAAATTAAGAGAAATAGTTTCGAGACTTCAGCAGTTTATTAATATAATTGTCTGCTTAAAACATATAATTTGTTAATTAAAATTCGTCTTTTTAGGTTGAAAATTCATCTATTTTGCCAGAAGATGTTTTTTGGTTGAAAATGTAACTATTTGATCAACAATTCCACACATTTTACATAAATAATCGACCAACTGCGCGAGCACATTCTTATCGCTCGCAAGTTTGAGCGCTCTTAGGGCATGCGAGTTTTCGTTCTCGCTCTTCGCGATCAATAATGTATCCCGTTTGAAAAGGACGTTTTTATGGCGAATTTACTTTTTTTCACTTCAATCCCATCATTACTTGTGCATATAATTTAAAAAAAAAAAAAGAAAAATGGAAATCTTCTAGTACTTTTATCCTGAAAAATATTTGGCACTTGTAAATTTAAAAAAAAAATTAAATGGTATTTTCCCTGAATTTTTGCCCTGAGAAAGTCGCATTCAAAAACAAAATTATGTAGGATTTTTCAAGTACTTATTTCCTAAAGATATCCTTTTATAAAATGAGAGTGTTACTTTTCATTATTTTTTCCTAAAAAAAAGTCTTGTTTTTGCAGGGCATTTTGTAAACTTTTTGGCACTTTAATCCTATTTCTTTTCAATAAATTTATATTATTGCGATTCGTAATATGCATTTAAATTGAAACAGGTGTGATTTTATCATCTTACTAATATCATTAAAAGAAAGTGCACATCCTATCAAAAAACAATTATGTAAATTAAAATTTTGTAGCTATTTTTAAGTGCATAGTTTTTCTTTCCTCATCTTTCTTCGCATCTTGCATAGTTTGACCGACAAATAGAATTATTGATTTTTTATTACTTTTGGTGCATTTGAAATTTCAATTTTTCAGGAAAATTCAAAAAGTTTTTATGATAATCTTGTAGAACTTTAAAAACCCAACTTCCATAAAATTTTTAAATCTTGAAAAAATGGGCCTAAAGATTTTTTAAATGCTCCAACTTTTTGAACTTTCATACAAAATAGCTTTTGTTAACGAACTCTAGTTTTCTTTTTGGTCCCTTGAAGCGTGTGCCAAAGTTCAATCAAATCCGATTATTGTTTTTAAAAATTTAAAGAAATATGTGTACTCAAGTACTGATTCATCTTATACCTATTGCTTTGGCGAATTCTCATACGGGCCTTATCCGGGATCATATTGGGATTTCATTATATTATTTTTACTCCTGCTTGTCAGAAAACTGTAGGGTGGTCAGAAAAAAGTTTTAAAAATTCTTACGTTTTCAAAAATTGCAACGTAACATTTAAAAAAAATGTTTAAAAATAAGAAATCCAAAGAAAGCATTGCATTTTATATTTTAAGAAAAGCAGAATACTTAGTCACGATATAAAATAGGATTGAGAATATTTGTGTTAATTTAATTTTAATAAATGTTTACAGAAATTGAAATACATGAAATAAGGTAAGATACATTATAGTATTCGATTTTACACATTATAATTGATTATCGTTAGAGGATCGCGTCGGATTGCATTTCGCAAAAGACTTAGTAAAGTACGTGGCCGTGCATATATTAACCATGAACTGTGGTTGAATTTATTTTCTCTTAGCGCTATACGATACAGCAATCTTAATAGGCAAATTAGTTTCAAAGTACGTAGTATACCAAACAAAGTACGAGGGTTTATTCAGTGGCTAATTGTAAATTTTAAACTGGATTTAAATTTAAAATGATAAATTCAGATTATACAAGCTAAGTTTCAGCTGCAATTAAAAGTTAAATAACTATTGTAAAGCTTGTACATTCAGTGGTTTATCAAAGTGACCTTAGAACATTTATTTGTAGAATTATTAAACCTTACTGTTTCACAATATTCCAAATTTTTCAGTTTTGAAATGCGAAAATGATGGTAATAATATTGTTGATAAAAATCGCATTTTTAGTTTAAAAAACTATCCAATCACTTTGAATGTCACTTGGTACTACATGATATGATACTAATTAATAATGTATTCATCATCTTTAGAATTTCTCTAATTTCAATTAAAAATGATAGTTCAATTGCTCACATAATTGTCATAGTCTGATTACAAGTTAACTTTTAATTCCTTTACACTAAAATGTTTCCCTTGGAGAGTTTAATTAGGAAAATCTTTTAATTCGAATTTATAAATTTTTGAAGGTTTCGAATTTCAAATATGATAATGCCATACATTAAACTTCAAATATTAAAAATCTCAGGACAATTTCACTATTAAATTTTTTTTTAATAAAAAATTTTATATTTGCTGCCTTGATGGTCAGTTTTCAGTTATATAATTGTAGATTTCTATATTCTAAATTTTTTATTTTTAATGCTTAATATTAGAGTACTGTTTTCAAGAAATCATAGTGACGGGTTGCCTCATTGCAGGGGCCCAAATTTGCAGCGTTTTGCTAAGCACGCCGAAGTACAAGTGTGAATAACTCAGCTTGGACTTCTTCGATTTTGAAAAAATATCAGTGTTTTAAAAATCTTTTTCATGCACTTTAAAGTATTTACATTTTTTAAATAAAAAATTAGCTTCGATCTTTCAAAATTAAAGAATAAAGCAGATTTTTTTGTCTTAGAAAGAAGTGGAATTCTTCCACTTTAAAACCTTGCTTTGCCCCAAATGGGAAAACTTTCCGTTTTAAAGAAATAGGAATCTACGGGAGAAAAAATATCTGTGAAATTTTATAGAACTAATCCTATAGTAGAAGGTACGATGGGTAGTTTAATAAAAGTTAAAATTGTCTTTGTTTTACATTGCGTTGAACTATTCAACGGAATGTGTTGCAAAGTTCTATAAAATTTAAAGGCCGAGGTGACGTAATCTCTATTAAAAGGCAGGTTATGAAAACTTAAAATAGTTATATAAAAACTAAAATTCCAGCTAAAATGCATTCTATATCGAAGAAGCCTTGAAACTATAGAGAACCGTTCTATAAAATGATAACTGAGTTTTCGTCGCCAAAAACTTAATCTTTTGTATTATTATATTATTACTGTTATACCCTAATATTTTTATTTGCAGCGGGTTCGAACCCTGTATGTTTCGCATTCCTAATTTCTAACGCATAAAGCCTCTCGGCTAACCTAGCTCAGAATCTCTCGAGAGCGAAATATGTTATTTTTTAGACGAAATTATACTTTTTTCATGTTTTCATAATTTTCAGAAAATATTTGTAAAAATATTTTCTTGAAACAACTACCTTTTTCATTTTTCTAAATATTTTTTCTAAGTTTCTACTAATAAAAGGAAGGCATCTTAGCAGCATCACGCGGGCTGAACCATTTTTTAGACCGGGAGAATTTCTTTTCCACTAAAACCATAGTTTTTGAATTTTCTTCGTGATCTATAAAAAATATCAGAAAACAACAAGAGATGTTTTTCATAGAAGTTTTTCAGACGTACAAACTTTAATCTCAACATTTGTTCGTATCTATCATTGTTTCCAAGAATACGTAGAAAATTTGATTCTAACAAAAAAGAATTCTCCTGCTTACAAAAGTAATTGAGCAAGCATCCAGCTTACAAGATATCTTCAGTATCAAAGTACAAGTTAAAAAAAAATTAACAAAGAATTTAAAGGTGGGTAGTTTGAGAAAATCGATTTTTAATTTTTTCAGAAAAACAGCTTCTATTTGGTTAATTTTGAACCTCTTTCAATTTTTCAGCGGATTTTAAAAGAAGACGATGAACGATATATTAGGATATATTAGGAAAAATTCTATTTGAAAATCAGAAAAATAAGTATCGCCTCATTCTCTCTAAAAAAACAAAATATTTCGCCCTTGAGAGTTTATGCGATTTCAAGTCCTTGTCTGATTTTAAATGGATTCGGTCCGCCTGTATACTTTGTACGCTTAAAGGTGCGTTATATAAAGGAGCAGCCGTGAAGATTTTTAACAAGTTAATGAATACAATAATTTTTTAAATACTTACTCGTACTCCTTATTAGAACCGATTAAATATTATTATCAATATTCCTTACTAGTAAACCTCGTATCTTAAAACGGTTAAGCATGAAAACAATGCTTCGGCCGGGGGCGTGGGACGCGGGGAATTTCCCTTATACCTTCGCACAGTAGGGACTTGAGCTACATTTTATAGAACGGAGGTCCATAGTTCTTACTTTGAAGTACTTCACAAACACTCGATATTTTGAATCGAATTTTGTGAAATTTTACGAATCGAATTTTATGAGATTTTTCATCATGTTTTCAAGATTTTTCCTATACATTTGACGGAATTGAGGCATCTAGACCTTAATTATTATGTGATTACAAACTCTCAAAACCTCAAATGTAATTTCTGCGAAGGTTTTCCACGTTTTTTCATGAATTTGTCCACATATTTTACATATTTTATTAACAGTTTCAATTCGGAGTTCAATGTGAAGCTTACAGAACGCAATAGACAATAGAAATAATTCAGGAAAGATTAATGCACTTTTTATTCCGTGTATAAGAGTGGGCGCGTATAACGTGCCGCGCGTTGTTTATTTTCTGTTTAGAATGTGAGTGTATTTTGTATCGTTTAAATAATCAAAAGTGTTAAACAGTAAAATCACTTCTGATTTGATAAAAAAATAAATATTTTCTCAGCTTAAATTAAATTATAGCATGATATAATATGTTGCAATACACAATTTCTCTTCCATCAACACGTGATACTTCTCACAGATAAAGTTTTCTTAAAGCAAACGCACTGTCCTCTTGCTTCTGTGGATTTGAACTACGCGAAAATATTTTTTACACAAACAGAATTATTTGGACTAAAATTGAAGCTTGTTGCTAAAGGGAGTTTTTTGCTGAAAAAGATCTTTTTAAACAAATAGAGTCCTCTTAACCCTAAATTTAAGAGGCAATTCCCTTTGTGCCAAAACGCATCCTTTTAAATCTCTGTGAATGGTATCTAGTAGCTTATAGTGTTTAACTTGATGGGTTCTACGAAGAATAGGCTATCTTTTCGTTCTCGTTAAGAATTAGGCTATCTTCATTGAGCTAAGTTTTTAGAAGGAATAAATAACGTATTATTTTTCGAAATATTTCCAACGAATTCAAAACTGCAGCATTTTGCATTATAGTTTATAATGTAATTTAGGCTCCTATCACTTTCAAAACAAGAAATTTTGAAAGATTTTTATTTATTTTAACACTTCTACGTGTTTACCAAATTTCATACAAAACGAAATTAGCCTAATTTCTAACGGTAACAAAAAGATAACCTATAGAACTCATCGATATTATGTCAGTAGGCTGAAATTTGATTTAAACAGTGAACATATTTCTTTTTCTTATTAAATCAGAAGCGATTCTACCGCTTAAGACTTTTCATTGTTCAAACAATACATCAATACAGTCACATTTGCTGTAACAGCGAAACGCCGCGTCAAAATTGGTCAAAAATCTATTTTTATCTTCAATTTAGATGAATTGCGGCTAAGTTTTTTAATTAGGCATTTAAATTAGGCAACTCCTTGCTCCACTCCTTAAAATGTATATTCCATGACTTAAGGACCAATAGTACTATAATATATGTGAATTGGAACATGATCTGAAAACTTTCGATTTTTAGTTAGATACCTTCATAAATAATGCCTCTTAGACATACAATATCATTCCTTTTTAAAATTTTTTTCCCATGCAAAGAAATACATTTTATTCACATTCTACTTTAACCATTGTATACAATTCCCAATAATTCCGAATTATTATTGACCAGAAGTATCGCTCGAGCTAGAGCATTACAAAAAATATTATTTGCAGAATTTGTGAAGGAGGCATCGAGAATCGAACACGCAACCTTCCGGCTACGAGGACAAAGCACTGCTGCCTGTGCTACCGGCGAATGGGAATTACTTTTCGTCGAACTGCATATGGCGTGTGTAGAATATTGAAGAGTTAATTTTCTCTAAAACCGCGAAAAAGTGCATATTATTGATTTGGAAAAGTAATTCATTAAACAAATTATGAACTGAAACTCAAATTTACAATTCGTGGTCTCCCAAAAATAGTTGTTTCATTGTCAGCAATTTCTTTAACTTTATTTATATCAACAGTAAATTTTCAATGTAAATTCTAAGTACGAAATATATTCCTTCTAATCCGTGTAATCCTTTCTTATTTGTTTCGGTTATACCTCCTTTGAAAAGGCCATCCAAGAATATTGATTTGATACAGGACCTAGGGTTCTTTTAGACTCTAGTGGAACGCAGTAAAGGGATTTTTAGCGCAGATCAATTTTGACTTTTTTTAAATCATTTTTTTTTCTAAAATGTCGAAAAATATTTATTTTGAAAAAAATATGTTCACAAGAGTCATAGATCTCGCCGATAACATGTTTCTTTACATATAAATAAAAAAATATAAGAAAGTATAGACTTTTTTTCTAAAATTAATGTCTCTCGCAAAAAATAAAATAACTTTTCAGATTTTTTTCAAAAAACTTTCAAAACTTGCGACCTTAGTGTCCAAAAAAGTTTTGTAGAATAAACTTTTCTGATAGAAAACTATTTAAGACCATCAATAGGATGCGCGTTTTTGTTGCATTGAAAAAGGGTTTGGCATGAGTGGCGGGAGGGCGATTGAACCATTTAAAATGCCCAGGACTAGAACGCGTGTTAAGTTAGGTCAGGTTTTGTTAGGTTAGGATAAGTTAAACCTCTATGTAGGTTAAGCCGAAGCTGAATGAAACGGTACCGCAAACACAACGGGACAACACAATCAATTTAATTGTGTTTCGTGAGATTAGGTCAGGTTAGGCTAGGTTAGATTTATTTCTAGGTTAGGCTCGAGTTGACCTATTCGATTTAGCACACATTTGCTACTGGGAAAATATGCTTCCAGAGCTTTACGTGTAGTTAAATAAATTTCTATTAATTCAGGTTAGGTGAGGTCAGGTTCTGTTGGGTAAAATTATGTTAAATAAAGTGATATCAGGCAAGGGTTGATCCTTCACAGTTTTCGACATGTTTTTGAAGTGAAAATTTGCATCACTGGCATTATTTTGAAATTTATTTGCCTAAGTGCATGATTTTTCGTCATTTTTTGAGGTTATAGCTCAACCATGACGTGACGGGTGATTTTTGATACCGAATTTGAATTCAGCGCCCCAAAATCTATAGGAATACGTGGGTCTTGTTACCAGATCCGCACACTTTTTTTTGTGTGGTTGTGTAATTCTCAAACGTGTATAAACCTATTCTGTAACTTGAACACTAAATGCTGCATACACTGATGTTCCTACTGGCCTCACTGGACTGTAACATCTACGGCAAATTCCCGAAACCAATTTTGTGGTAGTGTTGTTTCTTGAATACTGCTGACCGCAAGTGAATGTCCTACAGGGTACAAACTACGATAATGAAAAGCTCTGGTTAGATTGTGAAACGAAATTGGTTCATGTTCAACTAATAAATCCATCAGCTTTAAAATACAGACGCATAGAATTTAACAATATCTCAGGGGTCACAGTGGTTCAGTAGTTAAATTTGAGGTAAAAAAGGATATTTTTCTGAAGAAGGTGATTTTACTTATTATCGACAACGTTTTATATCAGATGGGTATCTTGTAAATATTGAACAAAAATGCCCTCGAACAGTAGCGCATTTTATTTAGCGAGATGTCTAGTAATTTTGAGGTTTAAATTATTTTTTTAGCTAGCTGACAAGGCTATTGGATAACTTACTATAGACTGAACTAAGGATATTGCGAAAAAAAGCATCAGAAAAAAACTTATAATTTCAAATATTAAAAAATAAATAAACAAGAGAACTGAAAAATATTCGTGTTTGCTCATTTTTATTTCCTTAGACGTTTAAATTTGTTTTGATGCATTTTTATTATTTGAAAGCTCTGAAATTCTCAAAACCATTTTTTTAGTTTCAGCTAAAAAATGAAAGTATAAAAACCACCCGTGTGCAAATAGCCCGGGTTAGTTCTGGTACAACAAGGTTTGTGGTCGGGGACTGACCGAGCCATGTTTGTTTCTTAAGAGCCCAGCCGTGCGCTGGTCGGAGACTCGCTAGGCAAAATTTATGTCAAAACCCCAGTCGTGGGCTGACTGGGCTCTGATCGGACAAATCTTATGATCACATGCTCAGACGGTTGCTGGCCGAGCGCTGATTGGCAATAATAAAATGGTTAAACTTTGTTTATAATTAAATAACTTTTTCTGATTTCAAAAAGAGATGGATGCGTATATCCGCATGGATGTTCCACGCGTGGAAATAAATTGGGTGAATATCTTTTTGATACCACAAATCACGCGAAGAAAAACTGTAATCGATTTATATTATTTATTTAAAAAGTAAGTTATTGATATTCCTGTTAAAACTTCGTGTATTTTAACTTTTCTGAACTGCAGCTTATGAGGATGGCTTTTTCAACGAGTTTCAACTTGTCGGTTTAGCGCAGTGGTTAGCACTCCCGACTGCTAGGCGTTATATTGAGGTATAGAAATGTAGGTTCGATAACACGTAGCGTTAGAAATTCTATTTGTTATAAAATGCTTAAAAATGTAATGTATGTATTTAATCTAAAAAGGACTATTAATATTTAAAGTCAAAATACTCGCAATCATTTAATATTCATTTTTTAAATACCATTTTTGTCTCTCAAGGACTACGTGAAAATAGTTAATGTTGTCTGTGTGCTGGGCGTGTAGAATTTTATATATTAATATGCTCCAATTCTGCAGTAAAAAAGAATCAAATTGATTCCCTAATTCAGTGACTGATGCTCTTCATACCATTAAAACCCGAATCATTTAAATCTAGTAAAGCACCAGTTGATCTTGTCCGGGCTACGGCCGGGCTCCGCGGCCAGCCCCCGGCCACGCTCCTTGGCCAGACGCTGGCCAGCGCAGCGTAAAGATGCTGGTCGGATACCGACCAAAAACCCCGGCCACAGCCCAACTTAAAGTCGGGTTCCCCGGCCAGCTCCCGACTTAAATTTCCACCCGGGCAGGATTAACAAAAATTATTATTTGAAGAAATTAACAAAATTATTAAGATAACAATTTTTTAAATACACATTTTGCTAACATTTAAAACCAAGCCATATAACTATCAAAGACAAAATAATTATACATGTTTAAAGGGCCCAAATATATACTACTTATGCGCATATTATTTTCTATTTGCTTAATTTTTCCTATAACCGCAAATCACATACTTTTCTCTGATATGCCGTGCTACGTATTACATCACATATTTTTAAATAATTCCAAGTGAACCAGAATTCCTATAGTTGTTTGTGAAACGTTTTACAATCTTTCCCTATTAGACCTCTCCCCCCTTTTCCCGTTTTTCCCGTTAAATGTGAATATTATTATAGAACCTTATAAGAAAATCCAACTATATTTGGTTAAGACTTCATTCTTTTTGGTTGAGAAGTCTGGTATTTTATATTTTTGGTTGAACATTAATCGTTTTCACTTAATAATTTTATTACTACGTGAAAAATACTTTCATTCGTTTCAAAGTTTGAATATTTTTTTTTTTAAATTGAACAATTTTATCAACAGGTCATCAGTATTGGTTGAAAATTCAACTACGTAATTGAAAAATAGCTTCTTTATTAAAAACTTATATTTTTGGATAGAAAATTCAACTGTTTTGTAAAAAATTAATCTTCTTAGCTCTATAAATCAACAATTTGTTTAAATTTTTTCTGGTCTCAACTGAAAATAATTGATTGGTAGCAAAGTTAACTACTTGTTTAAAAGTTTAACTACTTCGTCAGGAATTTATTTCTTTTATTTCTTTCATCTATTTGGGTAAAAATGTATCTACTTTGTTACAAAATTTATCTTTTCGTTCAAATATTCATTATTTTATTTAAAAAATTCTGTCATTTGTTTGAAAATAAACTTTCTTGTAGGCCATCTGAATAATACCAATAAAAAAATTTCATTCTTGGACAACCGACACAAAAGCAACGAAAAAAAAATAAATAGACAGAATCTCTTCAAAGAAAAAAAGCTACACGTTTTTTTATCATCTTTTTTTCATTAAGTGCATAGTTTTTGTTTTATTCTTGAAAATAACATTGAAAAAAATTAATTTTTGTAAAAACGACACTTTTAACGACAAAATTTAGTGAACAAAAATGGTGCACCTAAAATACATCTACAGCATTTTTATACGACGCGTAGTTTTTGTTTTAATTATAGAAAATAACATTAAAAATATAAATGAAAAATTTGTTGAAAAAGTTCAAAAGGTACAAAAAATAATTCATTAACAAAAGTTTGTTACCCAAAATTAGATAAAAATTTTCTATAATGTATACGATGCAGAAAATCTAAAATTCACATTTCGAACCAAACGGCGTGATTTAATAAAAAAAATCAACAAGGAATTGAAGTTTTATCCATTCAAAATAATATGAATAACATAAAAGCAAAAATCCTATTTCTAGCGTAACAGCACGAGATACGAAAGAATGTCTGAAGAAAGCAATGTACTTTTTATTGTCAGGAAATTCAGAAAATAAATATGCATTTGCAAATGTCTGTAGAAATAAAATACTTAATGATAATAAATAATAATAAATCATAAAAAATAAATAATACAGCAAGTACTAAAATAAATGCTTGGATCTAAAAGAGATTTTGCTTATCAAGTTTCACTGAAGCATTCCAAGTACAAAGAATAAATATCATCTTTTGTAGTTAAACATTTCACCGTTTCTTTATAACACGTTTTTTTTGGTTTTGAAGTCTTTTTTTAGAAATTTAACTGTATTTGGTGCAAAATTTGTTCTGTTTGGCACTCCTAAAAAATGAAACACAATATTTTTAAAAACAGGAAAAAGGTAAAATTGGGTTAAATTCTCGATTTGAGGTATTTTAAAGAATATTTAAAATTTATGGAAAAAAGCGGGATTGTAGAAGAAAGAAACTGACTGCCATCCCTCACATATTGATAAAGCATCGAAAACACTACAACTTCTCGACACTAAGGACCCACTTATTAATTGCAGAAGTAAATCAATGTGATCGTGAACAGTATAGTTAATAAAAATATGAAATTTGGTTTTCCTAATTAAAAATTGTAACATATTATATTTGACTATTTCTACAATTTTTAATATTAATCTTTCTCTTCTTTCCACAAGCATGAAATGTGCTCGAATTTCTGAAATACCTATAAGACTATTAGAAATTCTTTAAGCTCGAGACACATGAAAAATTTATCGCATATTCTCAACATTTTTTATGAATGACTTATATTGCCTCATAGAAATAGCGAGAATTTCCCAAATATGATGAAATTCGAATAAGGTCTTTGAGATTGCTGTTATTATATTTTGATTTTTAGCATTTATGAAATTATTTGTTTCCACGCAAACTTTAATACCCTGTTTTGTGATCTCTTACCTCTTGATTCGTATATTCTTTGAAGAAGTGTCGCGAATCATTTTAAACTGTAGATAAGGTACTTCGGCCACTTTTTCTCTCAGCTTCTCATTTGAGAAGCGAAGGAAGCGACGTTTAATCCTACATAAAAGTCACAAGACATGATATATAAACTCTTGACGTGGAATTGCAGTCTTCTCTGTATGTCACCCGGAAGAAAATCTTTCGACTCGACGAGGTCATAAGAGCTTGAAGAAAAATAAAAGAAAAAAAATCAAGAAGGGTGAGTTTCGCAAGCCATAGAATCTGATGGCAAAAGCTTGATTTCGATTTAAGATTCCTTCATGAGCAGGATTTTCTCGAAATTATCTGTCAAACAATCACGTATATTATCTTTTCTATAAATCATGCTGTAAATCCACTTCTGCTCCTAATAGCTTTTTGATGCTATTTTAAAATTCAGAAGAGCATCGGGAAGAAAACCTTTAAAATTTTTATTATACTCTCGCAGGTTCTTTGAAAGGTTTAAAGGATGATAACACGGCAACTCGCCCCTCGTCAGAACCAAGTTTCACTTAAAAAAGTAGGCTAAGTTTGTAGCCTAGAAATTATGTTTTGTGTGATGCCTCTTGAGTATTTTTACCCCAAATAAGAAAAAAATTTGAAGCTATTTTTTTAAATAACCCGATATTTGTTATTAATTCTGTGTTCAAAAAAAGTTGACACTTGAGTAAGGAGGGATTAAGGTCTAGCGGTAGAAAAAAAACACTTTTTTTAGAAATTTGTTATGGATAGATGTTTACAGCAAATTTATTGCCATATTTTGCGCATTAGAAAGCATCATTCGGCGAATATTTTGTCACATTTGTTTTGAAAAATATTTTTAAATAAGCCAGTGACAAAGTCTTATCGAGGACACCTTTTCAAAAAGATGCTATTTGCGGTGCCAACTGCAGCTCATCGTAGAATTATCGGATATGGAAAAGCAAAAAAACATTTGTTAAACCAAAGATTTGGTGGTCATTTGAAGCAAAAATAGCGATTTTTCACGAAAAACTTTGTTATTTTGTTGCTGAGAAATCTCTTCAAAGCAATAAAAGAAAAAAAAGGACACAAAGGGAGAGGTATTTGATATTTAAACAGGGTGTAAAAAATTTGAAAATAATCGGTAAAGTAGTTTTTGGGTGAGAGTTGACACCGACTTTGAAAATGATAGTTCCGAGTAAAACGCGTTTGAAGTTTTAAACTTTGAAAAAGTAAAAAAGTATTATTTTCTTTAAGCAATAATATTTTATGACGATTTTTTATTTAAATATTATTTATAAAGTTTATATAAAAGATATAAAGGAGATCAAGAATTAGGAAATTGTTACCCTTTTTCAAATTATATCTACACACGAACTATCCTTAAAAAATTTTTTTGTATATTTCATATTAGGAAACTGGGGTGGCAATCAAAATAAAATTAAAACCTTATTTATTAAGAAAACGAAAAAAATTGGTTTTTAAATTAATTGCACACTTAATAAAATTAAATTACAAATACTTATTATCTAATTACTAGCTTTTTAGGAAACGGGCTTGCTTACTTAGTCAAATTAAAACTATTGTTTCCAAATTCGGTGTTTCATTCTTTCATCAACGTCAAAGAATAGAGCACGTTACTTGGGAGTTAATGCCAGTTATTGGTTTAGAGTTTCAGACGGTTAGTCTGGCGATTTTTTTTTCTAAAAAAAAAAGCAATAATCGTTTCGAAAAAAGAACTTCTATGCTTATTCTGGTCGCACAGACAATAAAAAAGTACCTGTCTGTAAAAGTGTGTATTCTTTTCTGGTCAATTAAAAGCCAAAGAAACAAAGGTCTAAGCGAACAAATATTTAGAAAAATCTTAATTTGTGGAAGACAGTCCTAATGCGCAAAAAGTATCTAAAATAGTCCAAACGCGAAAATGAAAAATAATTTACCCTATATAAACAAATAAGTTAACTTCTTCTGACCATCAGAACTCAAAAGATAGAAGTCCGAAGTTCTAGAAAAAAGTCATTTACAACAATGTTAGTTTATGGGAGACATTCATAATGAGCAAAGACAATCCAAAAAACTCCATCCAAAAAAATTGACGGTGCACTTTCGTGCAGAGAGAATTCAGTGTACCACTTTAGACTCTTTCGATAATTGACCATCAATATTCGTCGCTGGATTTTTTGGGTTAGTTTTTGCTCATCTTGACTTGAAATATTTTTTCTCGAATTTAAATATAAATTGGAATTTTTTGTATAGTATACTGGCTATAATTTAACCTTTAAATTTCATTTTCTGAAGATTGGTTTCCAATAGATTTTAAATATCTTCTCTCCTTTATCAGAGAAATTTTAAGATCAATTCAGAAGTGTTATAGTCTACAAAGTACTTTCAAAGGTCGAAAGTACAAGACGTAAAGCTCTCGTTGGTAGATGCTTCACGATATAAACGATCTTCTCATCAGCTCGCACTTCGTTCGCCTCGAATATGGAACTCCATAAACTTTGGCGATTATATACTAGTTCTATATCGATTTTACTATCAGGCCATGTGAATCATTAAATTATGAAATAAGTCATTTCAAACACTACCTCTTACGAAAATTAATACAAGCACACCATTTGTCCTCCGATAAGCTATCGCATATTTTTAATATTTTTAGGGGAAACCAGTACGACGTGGATACGAGTAAGAACTGAAAAAAATAATTAGGTGAGTGGGCATTAAAGGAATCGTTCTATATTCTTTTTTATGAGTAGCAATATCAAAAAAGAGTTTTATAATAAAGTTTTCTACCACTGACTTCCTATTATTGAAATTAAAAATTGAAAAATGTGTTATTTGGACACAGAGATAAAAATCTTGTACGCTCCAAGATTATATAGTTTTTATTGAATTAAATTGCTTTCACTATTTTTTTACTGGCTTGATTTATTCGTATAACTTTTTTTTTAAACCGTACTGATGATTTTTTGATTTAATTTCCATTGAAAATATATATTGCGTGTATTTATGAAATGTGTCATTTGGTACAAGGTGAATACATTGCAAGCAATTGTCTATTATGAACATGAAAAAATACAATTATTCGTAGTTCTTTGATCTATGATAGTTGGTAGCATTAAGTTTCATGGTTGCATGTTAAATACTACACAGTTTAAGACTCGCATTTACGTAACATCTATTGCAAATCATCAGTGTATAATTAAAGAAATATTTCTGAATAACAGTTTCTGACTCTTGCTTCAAGAATTTATACACAATTTCCTTCGACAACTGATCGAAAAGACACAAAATATGAATATTCAGTTCGTATCAGAAGAGTACTTTTCGAATGAAACAATAGCATTTTGAAAAAGTATAACATATCAGATAAATTACTAATAGGACTCATGTGATAACATTTCATTTTTTTAATGAATATTCCAGCTTTCATTTAGTATGTTATACTTATTATGACCTTAAAAGTGTTTCTATACTGGTTTCCCCTCTTCCTGAAACTATTACAGTCGACGATACTTACCATGCCGCTATGTACCTTGCCGCTTCCCCTAACTCTCATTCGAGCTCTTCCCCCATCACGACCGCGATGGCTCGGCATACGAGAATTGTTCCGCTCGCTATTTACATTGCCGTCAATGTTTTTGGTCTTTTAAGGTTATTTTAAAGCGCGGCAACGTACGTAGCGAGCGAAACAATTCGCATCAAGCACCACGCATCAAGATTAGACTCGAGCGTAAGGGAACATCGTTTCCACGAGAATTACTCCCCTACGGTCCCATCCGCGGCAAGGTAAATAGCATCGACTGTACAAATAATAGCCCCATATATATATATTTTGGAATTTTTTTAGAAACCATATATGGTTCGCCGATTTCCCAAAAATCTGGGTTCAATTGTTAGATTTTTTAATCAAGTAATATTGCGGATTATTTTGCGCTACAAGTAGTTGAATAGTTTGTGAGATACTTCGCTACTCTTGTACCGTATAACGCAGCTGTTCTAGTTCCTCGGGGCGTTTGACATCATACAGAATCGTGTTTAATTTCAAGTACAGAAATGTTGAGGCAAAAAAGGCCTATGGACATTTTGGTAGTATCGAATGGTTTAAAAACGTATACTTGGAACAACATTTTTTTCATAAAATAATATCAGTATAATACCTATATCAAAAATGGGCCATAATATAAGAGAATTCTTTCAATATCAAGAAAATATTTCATTTTAACAAATTAATGTATATCGACTAACATAAAAGTTTTCTTAAATTATAAGATTTGACTCCTAGGGTTAAAGAAACGTACCCAATAGGGGAGTCAACAAAGTATTTTTTCCAAAAATGTTAGCGGCCCACACGTTTTTTTGATACCTTATACCTTTTGATATTTATAGCAAGCCCTAGATTTTTGAATTATTGAAATGTACCTTGAGTGACCTACGTATCTCGTATCATTGTAAATGTTCTGTTTGCAGACATCATGGGTATCGAAATAATGAAGTTTATTCAGTATACAGCTTGTTTAATAAAAAACGTCCAAAAACCAATAAAGTCACAACCTTAAAATAAATGTAGGCAGAAAAGAGATGCCACATGCAAAGGAAGAAAAAGGAAATGATATCTGGCAGAGTGCGGTTCCATGTGGAGTCCTGCTAGGGATCTAGTCCCACAAAAACAAGGGACCAAATGCTTGAGATTTGGTCCATTTTTCCCCTATTTTGTTAATATCTTCGTGAAAACTAGTTTTTTTTATCTAAGTTTATTTGAAAAGTAGTTTATATTTTTTTAAATTGCCCTTTAATGAAATAATGAAATAATAATAATTATTATTTATTATTATTAATTGCAAAATAAAGTTTTCTTCCATTTCTTTGGTCTATTCACGAAGAAATAATCAGAAGACCTAACTCCGTTTCCCCACTTGGCAATAGAAACATTACCGTAAGTGGTATGCACATTACAGGAAGATCTTACATTTTCGTGCGCAGGTGTGCAGTCGTCCTCTTCCTATACATGGAAAAGTGTGCCAGTGAGAAACTTTGTCAAATTAACGTAAGTTAGAGAGGTTCTGTTCGTTTGTTTTGATGCAGGTGTCAAGTGTCGGGTTGTGGTGCAAATTACACGCAGATGAAGGCGAATACACTTCGCTTTTTTAAAGCCCTGCACTGTACGTACAATAAATGTCTAATACATTTTATTGTTTTACATAACTGTCGTTTAATATTAATAAAAATGATTTAGAAATTTAACCTTTACTCACTACCTGAGTGCCTGCGGAGAATTTCTCAGAGCTTCTCAGAGCCTTGAGAATCTTCAGCATATACTCTGAGATTTTATCGGTAGAACGCTTCATTATAATATCACATTATTTGCAATGATCCGTGCTGATTAAATTGTATACATGCTTATGAAAACGTAATTTACCAATTTCTAAACTGAGTCACCTCATAATTACACGCAGAAAAAAGAACCTTACATTTTACTGAAAACCAAGTTAAATCTACCGATCTTCCTAGTACGTATTTGGACAACATGACAGTTCAGTAAACGTTGCATTTATAGGCAAATAAGAATGACTATCAATGATGGTTACTACTACCGATTCTCAAGTGGTACTGACCTGCGGATGAGTAGATTTTACCAATCCAGTCGCTATTATGTAAAGTTCCATGATGCTGCAATTACGAATTATCATGTCACTTTAACGAATAATAGAAAGAGATCTGAATTATGTTATCGGCGTAGACTACAGTTAAGACAGCACTATCAATTGTGAAAAAGTATTGCTAAAAAATAATTCATAAATAAGCGCACGGTTATTTCTTATAAATATTTTCGGATATACTTATAATTAATCGTTATTAATAAGTCATAATGCTTATAATACAATTAAAATTTCGCACGTAATGGGGGAGGATTCGAACGCATAAATCTAAGCACGCAAGTCAACAGTCTTAATCACTACACTAGTATACGAGTTGCGATCTGTAAAATAATTTTGAAATGCTGAGGATGGTGACCTCGGGAACGACTTCTGAGTACGCAACCATGCCATCGCGGCACACAACAAAAGTTCTAGCATTCACATCATATCTATATGTCAGCTGAAACAATCATTCATTGCCGATTGCGTCGTGAATTCAACTGGTGCTCCGCGCGGATAAGTTGCGTTGCGGCTTTAGGGGTTAGTTAAGTAAACCGATCAGATCGGTAGCATGTACCGATCTTTCGGTAATGTCCACTGCACTACTATTGTAATCTCGGTTCAGTGGATTTTACATGTCGTTCAGTATGTAATATGAGGGAACAGAGGTTTATTTTACTGAAGAATAACCGTTGAATTAACCTTAATTTCACTGTGACATGTACGAAATGCTAAGTGATTTTGACATTTTCACCCTCTTATTAAGAGCAGTTTATACTGTTACGGTTACAAGAAACCCTTTACAATTCTTGATAAGTAAATATTACATTTCTTTTTTCTACGTGAACTTTCAATGAAATTACAATATTGTTTATGTTTATGTTTCGAAAAACTTTAAATTTTTCAATCAAGTTATATCACTTCCATTATTTCTTTATCATACTACAAATTTAAAAGGTACTTACCAATAATTTTCCTTCTCAAAATCTGTTCACAAATTTTTCAAACTTGTGCCGAAAATACTGTTTATATATTTATTTCGTGTATCTTTCGTATGATGATCAACAAAAGAACAGAACCTCTCTAACTTACGTCAAGTTGACAAACTTTCTCATTTGCACACTTTTCCATGTACAGGGAGAGGTCAACTGCGCGCCTGCGCACGAAAATTTCAGATCTTCGTGTAATTTCCCTACCTCTTACGGTAATGTTCCTATTGCCAGCTTTAAATGGGTTCCCACTGGCAGTTGGGTCTCCTTATTGTAACTTCGTGAGTACATTTTTTTACCCTCAGCTTTCACCGAAATGAAGTTAACTGATATTTGAAGTGAAAATACTTAATATAATGTTTAAGCGATTGTTATTTGTTAATTTCCTTGACATATCTCAAAATCGACTAGTTAAATTCCAAAAAAATGCTTACCACTTAGGCCACCGAAAAATATTGTTTGCTTTTTAAAGCCGGTATCAGTTGACGGGGGCGCAGTTTTCCCAAAATGGCTTTATGGAGGGCTGCTTCACCAACCACTCTGCCTGCAACCCCCGTTAGTGCCTTCACGATGCGCTCCACGGCCTGTAAATATCACGGCAGGTCACTGATGGAAGTACTAGTGGTGAAGTCCCTGTAATGGCTAATTGTTGCAGGTTTTCTTTCCCCTGATGTGCAGTGATAGGTGGCTCGGTGATATTCACTCCCTTTTTTCCCCTCCACGAAATCATCTCCATGTATTCTTTGGTAGTGAATTGAATTTGCGACACGATGAAGCGACGCAACTCTAGACTCTTTTTCTTGCGTGAAAATTTTTTGTTTGTTTTAGGATTTCTGTACTAATCGGGCTGTAAAAATCATCCTTCAGGCACGCAAAGAAAAGGGTTTATCATTTTATTACTCATTATTATTTATTGTTTTTTGTATTATTCATTTTATTATTTCAACAAATAGTAAGTAAAAAATAAAAACTACTTTTCAAATGCAGTTATATAGAAAAAAATAGTTTTTACGATGATATTAGCAAAATAGGTCAAAAATGGACGTAATCCCAGGCATTTAGTTCCTTATTTTCTCCTCAGCAGTTAACAAAGTAAATTGAGGTAGTGGTTGAAGTTCAAATACCTTAAATCTAACTTCCGTTTCAGATTGGGAGAAAATTAACAGCCCGTGGAACTAGAGTCCTGGCAGGACTACACGTGGAACAACACTTTTCCAGAAATCATTTCCTTTTTTTGTTTCTTTGCATGTGGAACCTCCTTTCGACCTAAATTTATCTTAGAGTTACGATGCATATCAATGATTTAAAAATCTAAGGCTTGCCCTAAATATTAATATTTTTAACCAAACTTGGCATTCAACTATTTTAGACCGAAAGGCATCGGGAAAGGGATCATGTTTAAAAACAAGTAATTTATCCAAATAAACGTAGCTTAAAATGTAAGGAATATTTAATAATGCTGAATGAATACCATCATTGTTTAAGAAATGTGCACTGTGATTCTCGATCATCTTCAACCTACAATTTTGTAACTCGATCTTTCTGGTGATTTATGAGTAGTTCATAGGGAAATTTGAAATCTTGAAGAAACTTAAACTTAAAAAAAAAGTTCAACCTGTTTGAAGTTTCTCTGTCAAAAGATCTAACTGAAAATTCAATCAAAACGTTGCGATTTTTTTAAATTTACTATCCACCTGTCATCCCGATCTGTTTTTTGTCAAATAAACGCATATTTTCTGCAAAACTAAAATTATATTTTACTTATTTTAAAAAGGGATCGGTGTTTTTTTCTTTCAACATTTAAAACATTTATATCTATCCAAAAGTGCTAAACAAGAAAGAAAAATTTAGAAGTTTTATAATTATCCCTTTCTTTTTCAAAAGAATTAATTTATTTTTAATTTAAAATAACGCTTCTTAAATAATAATTTTAAATATGTAAAAGAAAGAATTTTATTTCATTTTTTTCAAAAAGGACTCAATATTTTTTCTTTAAATATTTAAAATGCTTAAAAACTGCTACATTGTTTATCCATTTTTAATTAAAAATTTTACTTTCTCTACAACAATATAAGGTATGTAAAAAATGTCACACCAAAGAAATTATTTCTTTGAGTTGAGGCTTGACGTTCTTGCGTTTAAACATTATTTCCTTAATTGCAGTAAACAAAATCGTTAGTAAAAAAATATACGTATTTCTTTGGATCCATTATTTTTGAAGTGTCAAAATCAAATGAATCATCAAAAATAAAAACAGTCATTTTTCACATATTTTTAAATATTTGTATCTGTTATGCATACAGTTTTTTAACATTTCTGAAATTTTCTTGTTTTAAAAGTCGCATGTCGTGTCACGCGAGCTTCGACAACGTATTCAACCCATATTCATCACATATACATTCCTTAGACTTTTAGTTTTACATTTTCACACTCGCTTGTGTCACGAATTATTTAAAAAATATATTTTAAGCTGTTTGGAAATTTTTTGTTTGGAGTCTTCCATATTTTAGGTGAGGCTTTTAGAGGTGAGAGATAGAGTCGAAGAGGACTTTTTATGGTCTTGTTAGTATCATGAGGGGAGAGGGGCGAGAAATTTTAAGTAGTATTTTTAAAAGTGTAATAATTTATAAGAAAACAGTAAATTAATATAGGAGAGTAGGGAGAAGAGAAAATTTATTTTTGTCCGACTTTTCCTTCAAAACGCGCCATTGCATACACGTACAGCAGTCGTAATGTGGCCGCTTCCAGCCCAGTTACGTTCGCACATGTGCACTTCGCAGCCGGGCGGAAATGAAACTTTACGCCCGCTAAATAAAACTTTACTCACGCTACCCCACGTTACTTCACGTAAATGCTGCCTGAGCGAAGCTAGGGCGGCAAGTTCGCCTTCGTCAAAATGGCCTTCTTTATGCCCTCGTTACACGATGTACAATGTATAATCTCAAGTTTTAAGCGGTGTGAGAAGAAAGTACTTTCTACTCCATAGTGAGTAGAAAAGTGACATCAGTAAAAAAATAAGACTTATAATGAAGTTAAGTATAAATATTATGTTGGCGAGGATAATCTTTTTGAGGTTTTACAGTACACTATTTAAAAAATTTTTTTGGGGTACAGTATACTCCTACTGATCGCACTGCCACTTTTCGCGACTTCCCCTACTCACTTTGATCGCACTACCGAGTTTTCAAAAATGTTGACATTCAATGTAACCGATTTGATCAATTAATTTCAATTTAAGAATGGCTATTAATTTTAGACAAGTACAAATTGAATCTAAATTGTTTCATACGGGAACACTCACATGCTTATCCAGTCCAGAGTTATGAAATTTTAATTTTTGCCGATTAAAACTTCTAATAAGCCATGAAGATTTTAAGATTATTATTCGAAGTTAACATAATAACCTCTTCATTTTCTTTGCTAATTGTATCCTCAACTGTCAAATTTCGTCATTCACTGAACAGATTTGATTTTCTAAAGCAATCAGATAAGGGTAAAGCGCAAGGATAGGAACAGTTTTGATGTGGTAGGGGAACTCACCTAACACGAATCCCATTCCCAGACTTTCGCCGCCCACACAATTTTTTTTACAGAAATTAGAAAAGTTGGCGCTCTCTTATGTTCTGGTAATACAGTTCGAGGTCCCAAATACAGTTTTAAACGAAAAGAAAATAAGAAAAACAGGTGTTAAATGTGGATTTTTGAATATAGGAAAACCATCTAGATATCAAACTGGAAAATCTTGATAATAAAATGAAATATCCGGATATTAAAAAATCTAGAAATAAAAATATCCAGATATTAAACTTTAGGTCGATTATTGAGCTCTGACGAATTTTGCGGTATTTAAAGTTTCTAGTCCAGAATATGTCTGTGTCAATAAGGAACTTACTGTTCCGATAATATTTGTTGCCACTTTGAAAAATTGTACAATAATTCACTATTTTATCATGAAATGAGATATATTTGGTTAAAAATATACACAAAGCGTCATATAACCAGGAACATTACACTCTAAAAGCACACCAAAAAGTTGCTCGTCACTTCAGTATTCCACTAATAATTCACTTTATCCCTAATTTGCGAATTGTCTGGCAGATGGCAATACTTTAGACACGAATCACGAATCCTGAACATCCCGAGTTCTCGATTTTCTTTCATACTATAATATTACTTCGAGGTTATATCTTTCCATTTTTATTTAACAACCTCTATAAATATGCGAAACATTGTTAATTTTGCAAGTTTCTTTTGACTAGAATTCGACATTAGGTGTATTTTTTAAAAGGAGACTTGCAAGATCGATTCGAGTTGTGACAGATATCTCTACTGTGACCAGTCACTCAGAAGTATTTTTTTTTATGGGAGAGCTAAAAATAGATGTGACCAATAATTCTTCTGGGTTCAGATAAAATTAAATTATGGCAAAAAGTGCCGTAATACAAAATTAAAATAGGAAAAAAATACCATAAATAATAATATCCATAAATTGGTTGCTGAAAAATGTACACATGAAAAATGAGCAAAAACAAAAAATTAACAAAAAAACA
>NC_046658.1:49890212-49929327 GCF_010883055.1 Belonocnema kinseyi | reverse complement strand
AATTCTGCTATAAAATTATATTCCGTTACAGAGATAAAACTGCAAACGAGGGTTCATCGTATAGTAAGGATTGCGGTTGACACCAAGAGAAAGGAAGGGAAGCCCGTATCAAATATGAGAGTGAGGATGACATTTCATAACGAGAAACCCAAAGGGACTTATGTTCAGAGCTTTCAGAATGCATATTTACTCAACAATATAAGCCGCAAACTACGGAGCTTGAACTACTTAACCCTGCAATTATTGAAGCCATATAAACTCAACGTCCAATATACACTTTGTCAAATATCTGTATGATAAGATTTCCTAAATAAAATTAAAGTCATGACAAAAGTGCGAAATGAAATTCTGCGTCCGCTGCGTACAGCGGACGTTTGTTACGTTAATCAAAACAAACCCTTAATGGTATAGAGTGGCGGTTCCTAACTTTGGTAGAACCGACCTTTGAAAGTTCGTCTATAATATTTTATACAAAAAAGGTGAAACTGCATAAAAGGTCGATCCCCTCTGATTTTTTTTATTTGAAACTCAGATGTTTTATATGGAGGCGTCCTAGCGATAGGATGCCAACTCATGCGATCGTCTCCACCAAATCATGACAGTTTCAGCTCGGGCAAGCGAAACATAAAGGTGCCATGTCACTTCTCGCAAACATAAGAATCTTAACCTAAACGCGAGAATTGGCACCTTCCTGATTTGCTTACCCGAGATAGAACTTTCATCATTTGATGGAGCGAGCGAAGACCTTTTAGTTTTGGCCAACTTAGCTTCTAGAGCTCCGTTAAGCTGGGCAGTACCACATGGCAAAAGTGGACTGAAAACCTATAGGGAATTTAGGGCTCCTTTAAGGGTTAATTTAATGCCCCATTGCCAAATTTAATGCTCTTCATTTAAAGAAAAAGAAAACAGTGGTCATGCTAGCTTAACGTTAAGCTAGCAGAACCGCACATAGAAAAAAATTAATTTTTCAACATTTCTTTGCTTTATAATTTAGGACTCATTTAGGGCTCACTTAATGCCCTATTATCAAATTTAATGCTCCGCAATTTTTCGAAAAAACCTGTAGCCATGCTAGCTTAACGTTAACGTAGCAGCACCACACAGAGAAAAAAAATAACATAGGCATTATTTCTTTCCACAATAATTTAGGGCTCATTAAGGGCTCACTTAATGTCCTATCGCCAAATTGGATGGTACGCATTTTTTTGTAAACCTGTGGTCCTGCTATCTTAACGTTAAGCTAGCAGGACCACACATAGAAAAAAATTGCTTGGAGAATATTTCTTTGCACAATAATTTAGGGCTCATTTAGGGCTCAGTTCATGCCTTACTGCCAAGTTTGATGCTACGCATTTTTTTTTAAAACCCGTGGTTCTACTACCTTAACGCTAAACTAGCAGGACCATACAGAAAAAAAACGACTTGGGCATTATTTCTTTCCACAATAATTTAGGGCTCATTTAGGGCTCTGGGAATATGATCATGAAAAATTTTAAAAAAATTGTTTAAATAATTCTAGTAAAAATGAATCAAACAAATTTCTTCTTCTACCCTATATAAAGGCTCACTTAGGACTACATGAATGTGATATTTGAATTGAACGAAAAATTGTTTAAACAATTGTTGTTCAAGCAAATTCACCACAAAAAAATTATTTTCTTTTTGTTTCTCTTGCATAATTTCAGGCTTCTTTAAGGCTCCTGAAATATCATCAACTGAAAGTCTTGCGATATTTCCTTTGATCTTTTTTTTTGTTATATATGGTGTTGTGCTACCTTAACGTTAAAAAAAATACGTGAAGAAAACCATAAAACCCATTTTCACTCCTCGCATAATTCAGAGCTCATTTAGAACTAATTTGGGCTCTTCTAATTCTTTGTAAAAAATAGTGTTTGCAATAACTTAACAATAAGTTAGTTTAATATTGCTGTAAAACGTAATAAAAATGATTTTACAAAAAATTCACCTTATAGAATAATTAGGGCTCATTTAGGTCTCTAGAAATATGATAATTAAATATTTTAAAAAATGTTTAAACAATTTACTGTCTATTTTTTACAAAAACACTAGAGCCCAAAATTTGTGAATACAGAACCAAATTAGTCCTAAACGAGCGCTAAATTATGCGAGGAGTAAAATTGGGATTTATGGTTTTCTTCATGTATTTTTTATAATGTTAAGGTGGCACAACGCCATATATAACAAAATATCGGACCACAATCAATCGATGATATTTCAGGAGCCATAAATGAGCCTGAAATTATGCAAAAGAAACGAAAGTAAAATAATTTTGTTGTGGTAAATTTGTTAAAACGATAATTGTTTAAACAATTTTTTGTTAAATTCAAATATTATATTCATGGAGCCCTAAGGGAGTCTTGATACAGGGTAGAAGAAGAAATGTGTTTAATTAATTTTTACTAGAATTGCTAAAACAAAAATGGTTTGAACAATTTTAAACAATTTTCAATTATTATATTCCCAGAGCCCTAAATGAGCCCTAAATTATAGTGTAAAGAAATATTGTCCTAGTCATTTTTTTTCTATGTTTGGTCCTGCTAGCTTAACGTTATGCTAGCATGACCACAGGATTTTCGAAAAAATGCGGAGCATTAAATTTTGCAATAGGGCATTAAGTGAGGCCTAAATGAGCCTAAAAAAAGAAATTTTGAAAAATTAATTTTTTACTATTTGTGGTTCCGCTAGCTTAACGTCAAATTAGCACCCCCACCGGTTTGTTTTTGTTTAAATGAAGAGCAATAAATTTAGCAATAGGGCATTAAATTAGACGCAAACGAGCCTTAAATTCCCTATAGGTTTCAGTCCATTTTGCAATGTGGTCCTGCCTGCTTAGCGGACCTAACTTACTCAATTACGCGAGCAAGACTTTCTAGCACTAACTTATCGGATAGCTTTCTCTAGTTTATATTTTTGGTTAAGTAAAGTCAGTTCGTGTCGCGTGCGTTGGTATCCTACCGTTAGGATGTTTCGATAGATTAATTCATGCTGAGTTGAAGACGAATTTGACCGAAAAGTGTCGCTCTCTTAGCGTTTTCGAGATATGAAGCTTTTTTCTCTTGAAAATGTCGACTTCCTTCTATGTTTTTTTTTTAATACACTAATATTACCTACGTATTCTCTGCGCTAAAAAGATCCCCCTCCCCCCTTACAACCCCTCGCCTGATCACAAATAATTGGAAATGGGTTGGGAATGCCTCCGAGTCGGAAATGTAATCAACTCTATAAAATACAGAATAAGTAATAATAACTAAATAATGTTTGTAGTCTTTATACTCACTTTTTCTAGTTTACTTTTTTTAAAATCTTATTACCTATATGTCCGGATCCACAAAATTCATTGAATGATTCACATCTCTTCCAATACTAAAGCTATCTTGATTAAGTAAGTTAAGTAAACTAGGTAAGCTAAGTATCAATGCTAATTCTATGTAATTTGACTTGTAGGCACCCCGACTCCTTTCATATTGTTTTTTGGGGGGAGGGGGGCTTGGAATGCGGTGTATAGGAAGAATTTGCCATTTTATCCAAGTCAATCATAAAAAATAAATAAACAAGTAGGATTTACACAAACGGAAGAGAATAAATATTTTCGAGCATAAAAATCTCGATATCTCTTAGACGGTGAGAGAGCGGCACTTTTTTCAGCTAGATTTGTGTTCAGCTTAAAAGAATACATCAAATATATGCACTTAAATTAAATAGAACTTCATGCATTTTTCATGCAATTTTACCATTTTTACAACTGAATAATTATTTTAAATAATCTCTCAGATTTCCGTGAAATGTCTATTATGTCTATTCAAAATTATAAACTGAAGGGAGTCACGGTATAACAATGAAGGTTTTTTTTTAAGTCTTATTGGCTGAAAAATTCTACGAAATTCTAAACAACCTTGTGTAGATGAAAATCCTAAATTTTGAATAGTTTATATAGTTTTTATTTTAACAGTTTGTTTATATGTGTAAAATAACCAGGCAACTGAAGGTCATTATAATATTCAAAAATATTAATAACGGCTAATTGGCTGAGCTGATTTTAATATTGCTTGGTAAAGACTATGCTTCTAAAAGATTCACCTAATAATAATTAATTACAAAAGTTTATTAATTGCACATCAAAGATTTTTTAAATAAAATTATGTGAATAATTTTTAAGGTTTTTCATAACTTTTAAGAGTAAGTTAAAATGGGTTAGGTAAGTAATAAATTTTCACTGACAATCAATAAAATTGCATTAGATTTCCAATTATAAATTGACCAATGATTTTAAATCATGGTAATTTAAAGATGGTGTAGACTTAAGCCAATTTTGTATTAAAAATACTAAAATAAGTGAACCTTAACAAGTAAAAAGATAAATAAATAAATACCCAAGTGCGAAGTCACATACGGTCCAACATTGGGCCATAGTCGGCTAAAATATTTCCGAAGCTCGGCTGCCATTGTCGACCCAACACTGGGTACCAGTATTGGGCCACACCTGGCTGCCATCGTCGTGCCATTGCCCGATTTATAACTATGGCCTTGACTTGGTAGCCAGGGCTTGGCTGCCCAACACTGGCTACGGTCTAAGGATATGACAAAAAAGATATTTAAAAAATAAATATTAACTGATTGCGAGTACTTTGAATATAAATATTAATGGTCCTGTTTAGACTGAATACATATATTAAATTTTGAACAGGAATATCAGTACACTCATTTTTAAATAAATAATTTAAATCGATTACAATTTTTCTTTGCGTAATATTTCATTTTTATCCGTTGTAGCCTGCTTTACAACTTTTTGCAATGATAGGAAATGTAATTTTTATAAACATTAACAATTTTTCATGACAGAACTTAACAAATTTCATCGTGAACTTTGACAATTTTTCAATACATTTTTTTATCTTTCGTGTAAGATTTGTTTATTAGGTGCTAAAACTAAGACTTGATGTAACAAAGTGCCGATTCTGGGTCAAGCATCGGTGAAGAATCGGCAAATATAAATAGCCAATATGGGCTGTCAGCACTGGCTCAACATTGGGCCGATTAAAATGCCGATATTGGCCCAATAACTTTAGCCGACCTTTAGCTGCCAAAATTGGACCAACACTGGGCCGTGTATTCAGCTCCGGCAATTCGCACTTGGGTATTAATATCGCTTGTGTTTGCTTTACCGACATATTCTGTAAATCGCTAACTTACCAACCCGTCTTTGCAAACGTTTGGCTTGTGAATGGGCCTTGATGCTGTTCTTTTCAAGTGTGCTGTGAACGAACCCATTTGGGTCTCTACAGTTATCTACTGGACCTTAAGTTCCAAATGACACCCACTTTCGTTTGAGCCGCAACATGAGTAAACCCCTAGTTTTTTCTGTGCTAAAGAGAATAGCGCTATGGGTTTTTTTGTATCCCACATTTTTAAACCGAATGTTTAAACAATAACTTTGACATTTTTCTAATTTTTGTTACGCTTGTCGGGTTTTTACGCTATTAGGTTTCAAGTAACTTGATGACCAAATAATTTATTTAAAGTTTCCAAAAATGGAAGAAACGCTCATTTTTCCCTTTTGAATTAAAAAAAAAACAATTATAGTGTATACTTGGTTATGACAAACAACAATTTCGGACTATACTTTTATCGAAAAATAATAAATTCCTCCAATTTTCTGTAAAAATCGATAGAGCTGCATCAATTCTTAAATATTCTTTATCATTTTTTTGTTTACAAGATAATTTGGATTTTTAAAATGTTTTTCGCTCACCTGAAAAATTTTCTTCTAATTACTTAAATTGTTTTGCCATGAAATCCATTGAATGAAAATTCTAAACTTCCTTTTAATAAGCATTTTATGAAAATCTCAGGACAAATTTTGCATTATATTGAAAATTTTTATTTTGAAAAAAAAAATATTTTGAAAAACGACAGAAGATTGATCGTAAATTATAATTATTATGATTATAAATCATTTTGAATCAACTTCAAAAATTTTGCCGCCCCTAAAAAGTGGCCGCCCTAGGCAGCTGTCTACGTTGCCTGTTCACCAGATCCGTCACTGCTCATGGTTGAGGTTGCTCTATGAATTTAAATCAGTCAGATTTCACTGTTCACCAGTAAGAGTTCTAACCGATTTAATTCAGTAACCCATTTCTTACCCATTCAAATGCAAAGAGTATTTCTTTGAATTTCATAATAAACAAAATGCTCCTAAAAGCAGAAAAAAAATTCGGTTTGAATTAAACAAATGAAACCGTGAACTATTTTACTGTCAGTGAGCAATGTATCATAAACAATATAATAAGCAAACTGTTCAAATCTTATTCTGTTCAACAATTGGCTAACCTTATTTGCAATGGGTTTATGTGGAAAGGATCTTCTCTCAAGCTCTCCACCTGGGGTCACTGCTAGAAAATGTGATTGGCGATCCGCTTCGTGCCAAAGCGGTATTGTGGGTCTAGTATGTTGTGTAAAGAAGCATAACGACTCTAAACGAACCGAATGACTTACGCTTACCATAGACAAGATTTGGCCTGATGATATAATAAATATTAATAATAATTGTTGGTACTTTGATATCAATGTCGCTATTAATAAATGAAAAAACACCTTATTCATTCAACTTGAAATTCAGCGTTAAGTAAGGATGTGATTACTAATTGTAAACGAATTAAATCAGGATTAAATCATTTTGCGTGACTTCATGGAAATATCTATTTTTGGACGTGAAGTTTCCTACTCAATTTTAAACGATAAGAACTTGAAACGAATTTCGGCTTAAGCTTTAAAGTCAAGATTAACGAACACGGCAACTCAACGCAAAGAGATCACTTTAATTTGGTTCAAAGTGTTTATTACAGGCTAAAGCTTTGATGTAGGATTAAAATAAAAAAATCAATATAACGTTTAATGAAACGGTAAATTATCAATTTAAATGTTTCCAAGTCGAATACGCACAAAAAATAAACAAAAAGTTTCAAAAACTTTTCGAAACAAAATCTGGAAATATTAAAAAAAATTAAAAGTTCATGCACTGATCTTAAAGGCAGGTCATTAAATTATTTTTCTAAATTTCTATAATATTTTTAGAATTTTTCTTCTTCATTATCCACTAGAATCAAACCTGGTGAAAAAGCAGCAAAATTTCAATTTTTTTCAATATTTTCAAACAATTAACAAAATAACTATTATTTATCATCATTTAGTAACTTATTATAATTTTTTCTAACTGTATAGTTTTACATTTTTTAAATTTTCTCGCGATTTCAATCATTATTTAAAATTCTGATAATTTTGTGCACCAATTTAGACCCTGGGGTACAATCTAAGAAAAAAATTCTAAAAACATCTAAACATTTTATTAAAATTACATCAAGGCTTACCTTCAGAATCAGTGGAGGTATTTTAAAAATGGTAATTCTTACCAGAGTTATTCTAGTTTGAGAAAAACATCAAAATTGTACGTTTTTGGCGTATTTTATATTTTTTAATTAATTCGATATTTTATCAAAATTAGGTGACTGTAACAGCAGCTCAAAAAATAGGCGAGATACTGAACCGAGGCGGGAAAATTAAATACAGTTTATAGATAGGCCGAACTAGTTTCCAGTAATGTATTAGGGTGGTACACAAGTGCATTAGACTTTTTTCTTGTAATTTCATGTATATAGCCTCCAAATTTGTGCGAATCTATAACAAAAATGCGTTTTTTGTTTTTGAAAAAATATTATGTTTATAGGTTCCGCAAGCCCACTGAAGTTGATGAGGTACTTGCAATCAGAAAAAAATTTTTGAATTTTATTCAGAATCCTTAATACCGAATAAGTGAGTTAAAGCTCAACATTTCTATTCACAATGACCTATAGAATAACAATAAATAATGCATAAAAAAATGCATGGACATAAAAGTAGCTACAGAAGTATGCCAAGACAGAAAAATATGGCGGCAAATAGTTAATAAAAAGAGTGTCAGTAGAGTGAATGAAGCCTGAAACAAAAGACCTTGGCCACTAATGGACCCAAGTGGGGAATCTTACATAACGACTTCGTGAGTTTCTTCGCTTGGGGTGATTGCTAGAGAGATTGATCAGCAACCTGGGTCGGAGCAGTGTTGCAGAACGATCGCGTTATTTACTTAAATAGCACGAGAATTCTGGATCAATCTGAAAAATTTCTATCCCTTCCACACACTACTCCTTTCCCCTACCGAGTGAGTCACGCCTACCCCGAAAGGGAAATTGCTTAATGATGTAATAATAATAATGATAATGATAATAATATCATCCTCATATGTCTGTTTTATGGGGTCCTAAAAACCCCATAAGAGGAGAATGGGATTTTGCGAGTTTCTGGCACAAATCATAATTTTTTGCTTTTTTTTTAATACAACTTGTTTATGATACATCAAATGCTACTTTTTACTGATATTGAAATGTTTTAATAAATTTTATAAACAATTTACTACTCTTCTGAGCAATTTTCTCTTAGAATATAGCGGGTCTAGATCAGCTAGATCAAGGTGAGAATCAATTGAATTTGACCAAAATAATTATATTAACAATTTATTACTATTTATAATGAAAATATTCTTCTAGAATAATTCTAGAAATAGCAGTTTTTTTTAAACTTTCCACTTTTTGTCCACTTTTCATTCAAAGAGGGGTAATAATTACCTCAAGTTGACAAAAAGAAACAGCTTAAACAATTAATTATTACACAGGGAATCCCATTTATGTCCCTTCTATATAAGTCGTTCCGAGAACTGCTGCCGCAGCGGTTCCGGGGGCCGCGTGGTCGCGTTAATGTTGCTTTTTTACGTTCTAAGCGAGCAAACTTTTTGCCTAGAACAGAAGTTTCTGACACTTTTCACTATAGTTTATAATAAGCCAATATTCAACCTTGTATTCTGGTTAATTGAAACAGAATTCTGATTAGTTCAACCAGTATTTTTTTGAATGGACAAAAAAGTGAAGAAACAAGAATAGGGGTTTCCAGAAAATTGAGTTTGAAAGATTGACAAAAAACCGCGGTCATTTTGTCAATTTCAAAATTTTTCTGCATTTTTCGCTGAATTTTGAAATAGAATGGAAAGATCTATCAGAATCAACAAGAAAATGTCAAATATCCATATTTCCATATAGCCAGTCCAAACCGAATTAAAGACAAAATTTGATTTTATCAATATTTCTGATTAATAACTTATCGAGAATAACCTATTTAAAAATGTATTCCAAAAAAATATGGACTTTATTTTTACAATGCAATTAACAATGTAGATAGTCCGTTTTAGCTACATGGTTTATGGTATTTTACGGTTAAACGATGCAACAGGTTTTAGTGAAACTAGTTTTTCGAGCAAGCTACGTACGAGAGTAATAAACTCGATTAGTTTTAGAGCAAGTATAGTGCAATGGCACGCATGCGAACTTTATTTATATTGTTATTAAATATATGGGACATTATTTCTCAACTCCACAAAACCCAAAAATCAATTGGACTTAACTTACACAATGTGTACTTTTATTGGATGTTTGTTTATGGGAACAAATTTTGTGGTTGTGTCACATATTTACTGAGGGAAAGGGGGTTGTAATTTTAGCGTGGATACCATCTTTTGTTAGTATTTATAAAACGCTTAATATCAATTACAAAATTTTCCCGAAATTTTTGGGTTGCTGCTGTTGAAAAATAATGTTCCACATCAATATATATGTTACTAAAGCTCTACACAGCCTATACAAACACGGAGAAAATAATTCCTGGCAGCAATTTCCAACCCGCTTCACATGACTTAAATCCTTAATTTGCACCATGTGTTGAAAATAATATCGTATGTACCACGGCTGGACAGCACAATATATTAGTTAATGCAACCATTTAAAACGATGTGCTTAGATTGGCTATAGTTTTTATTTTTTTATATAATTATTGGAAACAAATAAAAGGAGTTTTCTTTCAATTCCCTAAAGTTTCATTTAATTTTAAATTGTAAAATTTATTTTCAATTACAGAATTGATCAAATCATTCGAACTTGGGCCTATTTGTTACAAAATTTGGTAACCTACTGAATACTGTTTATGTAGGTTAAAATATAATTTTTTGGAATGCGCACTCACATATGTTTTAGCGGTTTTCTGGAGATCCTCAAGTGAGAGTAAGGACATGTGGGTTTGTGATTGGTGGCGCCAACCAAAATACGAAATTACTTCTTAGCACGCATTTCCAATTTAAATTTTAATTGCTTTTTTCCCTTAAAATAAATATTTAATCGTGAATTAATGAATAATTGTTCTAAATTATTAAAAATTCAACTGAAGGCATTTTTGTGACATTTATGTTTAAATTAAAAATACTATATGTTACTCTGATTAAAAATTTTCACATGCTATAAGTATGTTGGATTCAAATTTCAAAGTTCAATTAGTACCTTTTACTAAATAAATATTAGAGCTAAATATCGTTTAGCTCTATAATACTGTCGTCCAAAATAAAAAGATTCATAAGTCACATTTTTATGAAAACAGAGTTTTAATATCGTTGGATTCGTAAGAGAAAGTTGCATCGGTGTTAATAAAATTTATTAATTATTCATATTTACTCCAAAAAACGATTGTTCATAGATGAGAAAAGTCAAAAAGTCGAAAAATACAACAGAAAAATATACACAAAGCACTTTGCGTGTCCTAAAAGTTGTACAAGGAAGGCAATACGTCATCAGCATACACACGAAAAAGAACCTAAAGAACTTTGTGTCTTTTTTGCGTTGTAAAAGTGACCGAGTGCGACGCGTGCTTTTCGACAAAGGCATCGTCCGCAAGTGACTTTGTGTTCTTTTTGCCTTGTTTTTTTGACTTTCCGCGGCTAGTAAAACATCGCAAGTTCATTTTCTAATAGAAATTTTAAAAAAAATCAATTTTTTATTGCAAACTATGAAAAATCACATTATTTTTACCCAAATGACGTATCTTAATTATCCAAAACTTTATTCGATATTAAATTTCTTTGGGTAAGAAGTTTTTCTGATTTTCTCAGTTCAAGTCAGATTGGACTTACACATTGGCGGATCCAGAGGGGGGCGATCGGGGCGATCGCCCCCCCCCCCGAGCTCTAAGTTTTTATACTTATAACTTGAAATATTTTTTTTTTGTTGCTTTTTTCGACTTATACGCCCCGATCGCCCCCTCCGAGTCCAAGGCCTGGATCCGCCGCTGGACTTACATATCTTTTTAGTTTGTACGGCAGAATACATCTATAGAAAAAAGTATCATTATAGAATGAAAAAGTATTCAGTACTCTATAAATATTTAATCTGTAGAATGTAAAAAATTGAACTTTGAGGCTAGAATTTTTATTCAATTTAATTTTTAGAGAAAATTCGTTTGATCGGTTCACGATAAACAACAAACGATATATATAAAAAATCTCGCAATAATTGTTGTTGACAACCTGATTGGCTTTTCATTACCTGCATTTGTTTTATTCCTTCAATTTGATGTTTTGACAATAATGTCCACAAATAATCCCTCTTAACAGGAAAAATAATAGAAAACTTCATCTAACTTAAGAAACATTTTTTATTTTAAATTAGCTTGCACGATTAAAGCAAAACTTTTAAATTATCGACTAAATTATTGTAAAAATTATACATATTGAAGAAGATTGTAAGTTTTTCGGTTTATTGGCCATTTATTATAACGAGTTGTAAACAAACTACGTTTCGTCCACTATACGTATGGCCTTCGTCAGGTAATATGGAATCTCCAAATCATAAATAAAAAACAACTTTTTCTGCGCATGTGTCGATGTTATTAGACAAATTCAAAGTGTCAAAGCCCTCACAGTATAAACGGATCCTTTTAGATATTTCTTCTTCTGATCACTTTTTCTCATGGCGTAGTAGTTTTTTTATTTAAGACTTATTCTTGTGGGCCAACACATCATAAACATATGATTGACATAGAACCATTTTTACACAAAAAAAATTAATATTTTAATACACGCATAATTGAAACTTGAACAAGATTCATAATCTTTAAATGATTTTGGATTATGCGCCTACACAGAAAAAAAACAGAAGATAAACGTTACATCGATTTCCGATGAAAGATTCGCTGGATCAAAAATTAGCTTTATAGGATTAACTTTAACAAAATATCGGTAAAACTTTTTTTTTTCCTTGACAACACATGTGTTTTGAAAAACGCTAAGTTGTCTGAATAAAACTTTTTTTTGGTTCCGTTGGTTTTTAAAATTTCGCAGATTATGTTCACATTTTTATAGAAATTCGGCGATTTTAAACAAAACCCTCCAAGCTTTAAAAAATATCCACAACTTTAAATAATTTTTTGTTATATTAGTGTCTGTCGTTCAAAAATTAAATTGCTAGGGCAGTTGGAACGGTATCCAAAAGATAGCGAAATCTGTTAACACTAAAATTTTGTTAGTAAGATCGATTTTACAAATAGTAGCATTTAGATGCCGCTGTTATTAATAGTGCATTTTTGGCCTTCACGTCATTGCATTACTTCACCTTTCCACTCTTTTGATGGCGTCCCGTAATTTCAGAAATGCATTACATTTCGCGTAATGCGTCAAATTATGTACTGGAAATTTCAGCCAATGATATACACCCAGTTTTCTAGAAAAATACTTTCATTGGCTGAATTGTCTAGTGATTTGACGCATTATGCAAAACACAATACCATGCTGCAATCATGGGACGTCACCATTACTTTTTAACGCTAATCTGTTGTTTGTAACCAGCGAATTGCTAAATGTATGGCCACAGTGGAACCCCTTCTAGGGTGCATACCATTTTTGAAGTGCCCTTTTAAAATCTGAATTTCGATTTATCGAACCTTAGTGACAAAAGTTGAGTGCTCCACAGGTTTCTTAATTTTTTTATCATTATTTCAACAGATTTAATAAGAAAATAATTAAGTTTCAAAGAATAGTCAGTATATTTAAGCAATCATAGGCTATTTTATATTTTTCCCCTGGAAATTCGTATTTTAAAAAAAAAATGCAACGGCTAGATTGTCTTTAAATTGTGCAGAAATTGTTATAAATTACCCAAAATATTGTCCTTTTTCCTATCATTTTAGATAAGAGATTATATGAATTACAAAAATTATGTAATGATAATAATTTTAATTATAACTTACGAATTGCGTGAGACAAAATAATAATACCACGCATAGCGTGCGTGTTTATTTTCTAGTAGCGATAAGTCAACATGATATAAAAGATGCTTGCAGAATTCAAAAGAATGCCAAATAAAATTTCTCTAGTCAATAACATTTGAATTGCGACTGAATTAAACTGTAGAAACCTTTCCTGAGAGCAGGGGCATTTAACGTAATATGGTCAGGACTCTCCACAGGAAAGAGAAACGAAGCTTTACGTGCGTGTTATATTTGGAATGGGGATAAAACCCTCCCTGGCAGGCTATTGGCAAGCAGAGCACGACCAATGAAAATAAATCAAGGCTTCTCTCGTTTCTGCAGTGGAGTAGCAACTGTGGTGAAAGTCGGTTCGTTCTCGCGAAACAATAAAAAAAGACGAATGAAACAAGAATGTCACCCTCGTGAATCTTTTTGACGCTGAAGCTTACTGTGATTCATTGACTCTTCCAGACTGTCACCTTCTCTCATGCTAAACACTTGTCAATCTTATAAAAATCGAACAAGAAATTCTTGCTTCTAAAATTTTAAAAAGGCCGGAGTTTAAAATACATTTAACAACGCAAACTGTAATTGAACCCGTTTATCAAACGGTACCTAATCACTAAAATAGCAATTTCGAAGAAAGAAGATAATGATAATAAATTTGAATTAATAATAGCATGGATACTTTAAAATCAGGCTTATAATTCTTTTTCTTTATTTTGAGTGAGTTTAAAATATACTGTTTGCATATTCTGTTTACATATAGGAAAAATTTCACGCAATGTTTTACCTGCCTTTATTTCTACATATTATTTTCATTTTCGTAAATAGCCTTTTGTATTCAAAATTTTTATTTTAGAATTGTACCTACAGTGAAATTGAAATGATAAAGAAAATTTTTACCTTATTTAAACTTCCTTTTTTAGTAAATATCATAAATTTTTTGGTTCTTACGATTTCATAGCTATGCGGGAAACCCTTATAACAACAGTTGAATGTCGGTCCGTCTGTCTCTTACTACTACTAACTCCTACATTATTTGGAGGTTTGAAATTTGGCGTGGACGTTAAAAAGCTATAGTATATACGGGGAAAAATATTCCCATCAATTCATCTACTGTGTTTTTGTTTGTTTTTTAGAATTTTTAAAATTAAAGCTAGTTACAGGAAAATGAGAAATGAGGAAATTTTATTGTCAGACCTCTATGCTGGAAGCTTTTCTTCTAGTCCAATTTTCCTCTCAAGAGGCTCAGAATAAAGCGCTTGGAATTCAGGATTGCTGTATAGTATAAAATTTGCTACGTTAGATTTTACTTCTTTTATATCATTGGTTGAAACTAAGGAAAACGAAAAAATTTAGAAATTTGTCTTTTTATAGATCCCTATTTTTAAGTATTTTGTTTTGATTCGATTTGCCTCGAGGATGTCTCAATTGGTTTACATAATTCCGATAAATTAATAAATTTCTTATGTTGTATATTTACTGTTTGATATCAGTAGTTCAAAATTTAGAATATGAAGAAATTTTGTTTTTCAGACCTTAATGCTGGAAATTTTGCTTTTAGTCTGATTTCTCTCAGCAATGAATTAAATTGAAACTATTGGAATGTAAAATTTCAATTTCGAATACAAAATCGCTATTTTAAAATGTAAAGGAAAACTTCAAAGCAATCATACAAACACCCTCAAGGAAACATTTCATTTCCTTATATTCTACGTTTTCAACCAGGGATATAATAAAATAAATATATAAATAAATAAAATGTTACAACTAAATAAATAGATAACTAAATATTTATTTTATGTTTTTCTTTATTCGAATATTTCTGGATTCAATTAATTTTCATATTGGAAGTGTTTCGACATCCCGAAATTTAGTATGACTATTCAAATAGTTTTTGTAAGTTTGGCTAGTCGTCCCAAATTTTTGGGATGAGCAGTTCATCCTCTTTTCGAGTTCACCCAATTTTTCCGGACGACTAGATGTGGCCTTTTTTATTTGATTAATTTTGTTTTTCCTTTCAAGTGATTAATTTTTCTAAATTTCTGTACTTAGTTTCACTCAGTTTTATTTTATTTTAGATTTTAATATCTGGTATCAATGAAGAACATTTTTAAAATTAGATAAATTTAGGTAGACTTTTCATTACGCAATTTAATAGAGGACATGTGATAGGCCTTTTTGCGTATTATTTTAATTGTGGTCGAATTCCTATTTGGACCTCTTTTTGACAAATCGCTGCAATTGCAAAATACACCATCAAGTTCATTTTGATATATTTTCTAAGTAGTCGTGGAATTAAAAAAACTTGAATTATAAACATAATAATAATATGCACAGTTTTATTTTCATTCTTTTGTTTGAATACATTTTTCTTACCTGGGATAATTTACGTTATATTTTTTTTATGTTCGCAAAATTTTAGACATTTTTCAAACAAGATTCAATATTGATATGCAATACTATATTAGTGTAAAATAAGGTGAGGTATGTAAATATATAGCAAAAATTGAAGATCGCAGTACAGCAACCAGATTACTCAGTTCCTGCTGAATCGCTACAGTGGAAGGAGACTGTAACAAAAAAGATGTTCACACTTTCTGGGATATCTGGCAAAGGCGACATGATTCATCGATTCTGATTATCGTTTTCATTCGAAGCTTCGAGACTATTAGTCGAGAATGCTATTTGAAATGAGGACATCCGAGGCTTTTTATTCTTACTAACACGATAACCTTATCGCCCCCGCGGGATGGAGTAAATGAGATTGGAGACAATAACTCGTTAAAGGAGAAAAGAAAGAAATACCTTAGCAGAGGTATATACCTCTGCTAAGGTAATAAATACCAGAATTGGATTTTATCAATGGTCTAAATTAATAGCGAAGATTTATTTAAACATAAATAATCTTGAGTTCCTGAAGGAAAAAGCTGAGCTTGCAACTGCAGTGATGAATAGCTGCTGATTTATTCCGGGCTGTGCACTTTCTGTAGTTATTGAGGAGTTTATAGAACTTCTTTTTTTTGCATACACTATCTGCGAAGCTAGTTTAAGGCTTTAAGGATTGTTTCTTTTGATTTTTTTTGTACATCGTTTTCAGCCATTTTACATATTCTTTCATATTTGTAATTTTTTTAAATTAGTGAGTACGCTTTAACCATAGAAGCTGATTATTAGCCGATTCGTCAGAATTTACGACAGATACAAAAAATTATTGAAAAATAAAGCAATAGTTCCTTCATTTTTCTTACATAATCCAAATAGTTTTAAACAAATCCTGAATATTTATTCCGCCTTTAGATTTGATATTTAAGGTATATTAATTTATCATAATTCTTTTCAGGTGTAAAAATTTAAATTTTCCATTCGAATGAACTTTTCTACAATATCAATTGAAAGCTTGATAACGAAATATTCTATTTGTGTCGTCAATTTCGCTTAAATTTATTGTTACATCATTGAATAAGTTATGCAGATATAGTTAAGAGGTTTTAAAATTGTTTTAGTCTAAGTGAACATACGTACTTAAAATAAACTTATAATTATTAATGAGGGACAGGAAGGACAGATTAAGACTTTTATTTTTATTGCAAATGATGTATCATAGATTTGATGTTTAATATAACTTTTTGCCGTTTTTTAGATTTTTTCTTAGAACATGGAACTTAATCTATAACTTTAATTCATATCCTTCGAATATTTGGTAACATTTTACCTCGATGACTAACGCGTTAAGTGTGTGGCCCTCGAGCACTTTGTCACGATTGACTAAACACATTCTCTGATTTGTCTCCGCGGCTCCTCTCAGCCATCAGTCCTAGTAATATCATAAACCGGGAGTCTTATATCAGGAATTGAGTGTTCAGAGTTAATTGAAAAAATAGATATCAAATAGCAATTTTTAATGATTCCTGTTATAATATTTTAAATTATTTAATTATTTAATTTAAAAACGTATCAACAGTTGAAATCGTTTGCCGAATAAAGGCCTGAGTAGTATTTTGCTAAAAATTAAAATAAATATACCAAAAACTTATTAATACTACATATTAATATTACTAAATTATTTCAATTAATTATTTCAATTAATTATTTCAATTAATTAATATTCATATTAATATTACAAGACCTTTACCAAATTATGCAGTAAAATGTTTATTAATCATGTCAAATTATTTCAAATTAAATTACACTGCATAACGATTACCGAAGACGGGTCAAACTAATTTTTTAATGTACGCTGATATTAGAGGTTAAAATTTTATATGCTTTAAAGACTGCTTAAATTTAAGCAAAATAATCAATAACAGTTCAGCCAGGTAAAAGGACAATAATTTGGTCAAATTAAAAAATAAAATAATCAGAAAACCCTTAAGTAAACACCAGCTAAATCATAAACTGTTTTCTTATAGTAAAAATGGATCTAAATACCAAAAATAAATTTGACAATTTTTTATATTATTTGATTTTGGCTGTGCAGTTTTAAGACAAAAAATTGTAAGACAAATAAAGATTCAGGAAAATTATATGCAGAAATAAGGACTCATATAAAATTGCGTTTTATTTTCTGAAAGCGTAAACAGAATTTTGATTAAAAATCAAGTTTCTAGACTCCGTACGAACGCTATATAAGAGCTTAATGGCCTGATTTTAAAGTTTTAATTTTTGAAAAATAAATAAATTTCTGACTTTTTGTTGTCTTTTTTAAGAAAATTATAAATGTTTTTGTAACAAAATTAATTAAAGTAAGTATAAAGTGATTATAATTCCGGGAATAACTGAAACGTTGACAAAAATCCTTTATTAAAACAAATTTTTCAAATCATTTTCTTATTAGAAAAAAGAAAAATGTGTTTTGGTCTTGTCCGTCTGATATTTCCATTTTTGAATAAAGAGAAAGTATTGCAAATGGTTTTAAACCAGTCGCAACAGAAGTCCGAATAGGTATTAAAGTAAACGCAAATTCAGAGAAAAATGTCTTTGCACAAAAAAATTTTTTTTTACATAAATGGAAGTTTGGTTACTTCAAACAAATTTCGGTTAATTCAACAAAAGATTTTTTGGTTTAATTAACCAAATAATCAATCTAACATAAGATTTAGTTTAAGCAGCAAGAAAATTGAGTTGGGCTAAGCAAATATTTTGCTGTTTACATAATATGTATATTCTATGCTAAAACCAAAAATAAATGGTTGATTCATACAAATCTTTTTCTGAGTATATTCAATATTTTGTTGTTGATCTTAAAAAGAATTCTTAAAAGGCAAACCATTCACAGCGTTCGAATAAAATTTGTTTCTGTTTACAGGTAAATAATGGAGCGTGGAGTCTTCCTGGGTTTGTATGTGACTTTTACATAGCGATGGATGTAATGTGCAGTACGAGTTCGATCTTCAATTTGGTAGCGATATCAGTAGACAGGTGAGTTTTTAATTCTCTCTAGGTCCTCATTCGTGCATTGAATCGCGTAATTACATAAGGCTTCACCTGAGTGATTCTCATTTCGTGAAAAAATTCAAGCTCCGTTAGTTTCAAAAGCCGCAGAGTATCTTCACTCAAGAAAATTGTTTAAATTTCAATTGTAAAAGAGGAAGTTAGAAAATTCGTTTATTTCCCTAGATTACGACCCGAATATAATAAGGGTGCGCTACACAGTTTTTATTTTTAATGAAATTCACTTTCCAAGACCATAGGAAATATAAAATTGATAAAATGTACTCATGAAGGATAGGTAAGTTATATCGACACACTTTGGCTGTACGCCCTTATTACTCTCTTCTACAAGTCCATTAACTCTGTAGGTAACAAGCGACTAATTGCTTCTTGGCACATCGCTCACAGTAGCACACCAAAAGCGCTTTTAATTTTGTCATACGTTTTTTTTGTAATATAGGCGAATAATCTTTCTTTTATGTTTATTATTTTCTCTTTTTCATAAACTGATGTAAGCTTTGCACAATTACAATAAAATTATTTCGCTAAAAATTCATAGTGTTGGATTTTGTATTTCATATTAGGCTTAGAATGACTTAGAACATTCCCTAATTAAATTAATGAATTTGAAAAGATATCAAAGTAGACGCCAACCGTGTACAACAAAGAGTTTTATAGCCTACAGAGAAGATAATTGAGTCGTTCAAATATCCCTTTCCTCTAACACTCCCCTCTCTTTCTGTTATTCATGCCATCCTTTCCCAGCTGATCCCACCTTAGCCAATCATATATTATTATCCCCTCTACTCCCCCAACTAGTGAATTTCTTCCCTCCCCCTTCTTCACTTACCCCTCGGTGCAAGCTTCTCATTTAATAATAGTCTGCATGAGCCCTCCAATAACCCATCCCTTTATTTCCAACCTCTACAACCCTACTCTCCCTCGTCACCACTATTTACGCTATTCTTACTTCTTCACAACCCCTCATACACATGCAACGCCAATTGCCCTGCCCGCACTACCCATGTACTATCTCTCCTGAAAACCCCTTGCTTTCCATACTAGACACTCCACTACTACTATTATCCTCCATTCATATACTTTCCCTCCTGGAGAAGTACAAAAACTGATAGACCGTACATCCTTGATAAAAACTTTTTTGAAGCTTTGCAACAGGTGTGCTTTTACATATATTCCATATGTGCTATGTTGCAAAAAATGCAAATGCGATTAGACATTCAAAATGGTAATACAAAAGTTATAGATTCACTTATTTGAAAAAAAAAATTTGAAGAATTTCGAATTATAATGAAGCATACAAATATTAAAACATGTCTGCGAAGTTGAAGTTGAAGAACGGAGCATTTTTTTAATGCTTGCGGTTCAGAATCAAAGAGTGTACAATATGAGATAAAAACGCTAAAGTTTTGATAGTCACTTTTTTAGCAGGGTTTCTTTTTTCCATTTTTTCAAGTGGCTTTAAGGCCGAATGAATATCGGAAGCATTGATTTTGGGGGGATATTTTAATCGACTGATGCGTTGTCCACAAAATCGTCGTTCAACGTACGCTCTTGAATTTGAATTGCAGATACATAGCGGTGACCCGGCCGATAAAGTACGCCAAACACAAGAACAATAGAAGAGTGTGGTTGACGATACTGTTGGTTTGGGCGATATCAGCGGCGATCGGGAGTCCGATTGTTCTCGGCTTAAATAATACACCAGATAGGACGCCGGATCTCTGCATGTTCTACAATACGGACTTCATTATGTACTCAAGCCTATCCAGCTTTTTGATTCCGTGCATCATAATGATCTTCTTGTATTATAGTATTTTCAAGGTAAGTGAACAGTAGGAATTCTCCTAATATAGACAATAAGGTAGCCCAAAAAAAACCAATTTTTTTGTTTTTATTTGCGGCACCTATTATTTTTCTAGGTTTCAAAAAAAAAAAAAATCAGTGGACAGATCTATTATTTCAAATCAGACAGGTCGTTACACTCCAAGCCATCGAATCTCTTCGCGACGCAATTGAGATACTTATATTTTCTTTTTTTTTTTAATTCTTTTTATTATTACCAATTTTTTGTTGAATTTGTACTTCTATGAGGAAGAAATTCTGAGAGTTTTATGTGAAACAAATCACTCCGGTCCCAATGCTAACTTTTTGGCCGAAAAATTCAACTTTCGCATTTTTTACAAACAACGACATACGCGAAATAATATTCTTGAGAAATTTTACTTATTTATAAATTTGTTTATGTGTGTTTTGTAAAAAATTATAGATTCAATTTCATAAAGAAGCATGATATCAAAGGATTAAAACATAGAAAAGAATATTTTTATTTTATATGCGCCATGATAAAAGTATGAAAATGGTACCGCATTTCCATTTCATGAAAAAGTTTTTGAACCCAGGGTTAATTACGTAACTGTTGCCGTCTAAATTCACTTTCACGTTCTCTGCTATTGACAACTTAAAATTTTTCAATGTTTATTATTATATAATTATATTTCAGTTAAGTGAAAGTAAAAATGAAGTGGGGAAGTTACGTAATCGAGCCCCAGCTTAGTAATTATCTTCATACTCCTTTTTCTATTGCAAAACTTAGTTGAATATGCAAGCTTCTTTCAAGTTCCAGAAAAAAAATAACTAAGCACTCTAGGTTAAAGTAGAGCCAACGAAGTTTCAAGGTGGCTGTTGTAATTTGAATGATACCTAAAATGTTGACGAGTTCTTACTGAAAGAAGTACTTAAAACTAGCAAAAGGAAACTATTGAGTGCCTCACTGCAGTTGAAAGTTGCATTAAGTACCCAACAGTAGCCGAAGTCGTAAAATACCACTGTGTGTAATAAATTTGAAAGCACTCGAAAAACCTCGACCGCTACTTAGAAATATCACAGAGCGTGCAGCGACCATTTCAATGGATTTTATGATCTTCTAAAAAAACTACAAAAGAGTAATCAAAAATTTTAATATTTAAAGAATTTTTCGAGAAATAATTTAGCCATCAAGTATTCTTCACAATTTTGTCTTTTTCGTTATGAAATTCAAGTAGCTTAATAATTAAAACTTAATCAAGTAATATTAGTTTACAATTATTAAAGTTTAATCGATTTCGATAAAATTTATTTTGTAATATACTAATAGGAACTTAAGAGAAATTTACTTTCATCTGAGTGATCGTAAAATTTCATTTTATTTTAACTTAAGTCCAGTGTAGCATGTATTTCGTTTAATTAGTAGCCTTTTTAAATTTCTGACGCGAGTAAAAACATTTTATTCTGAAAGTTTGTCTCAATAATATCTCGATGAAAATAGAACCTTTTCTATATGCTTGTGATGAGATAGAACCTAGGTATTTAGAAGACAAAAAATATTAACAACAGCCTTCTTCATTACTTGCTAATATCTTGGATAAATATCTTGAACAAAAGGAAAAATATATTTAGTTCTTAGATAAATGAACTGTATCATATTTAGGTTATTTTTTATTTCAGGCACTACGAAATAGAGTGAGGAAGCAGAGGGCCAATAGAAAGTCAAATACAATGGACACAAAATCGGGAAGTATAATTGAGAACATTCCTCATACTAGAAGGTGAATAAAAGTTGTTCGCCTCTTGGTTACTATCTAGCTGTATTCTTTCTCGTTTCCTCTGACACAATAGACAGAAGCTTCCAGGATAATTCACTTTTCTCGCAGGCGCGGCGTCCTTTTATTTCCATTTACTTCCCATAGAGAACAACGGTTCCTAAAGAACCTTTAAATGGAATTAATTAACATCTACAACGACCATTTCATCCTACAAATTACTACAGAGACCTCTTGCACGAAATAATGCTTACGACATTTTTAGCATCACTATTGCAACAAAATATCAAATCAGTAATAATAATAATAATTTAATTCATTTATTCACTTTTGAAGCCTATATGATTCTGCCAGTTTCTGAATGCGTTTCGTCGCATATATTTTCGCAACTTTTCATGTCTTTTTGACGTAATCTAACATTCGGTTCCCACTTGCTTCAATATGTGGCGGTTCTCATTGCATCGAAATGCTTTACCGTCAATTTCGAAATAATTAATTTCTTACTTTATATTAAAATGACTAAATTAAGAAAATAATGTATCACAACTTCAAAATTAATGATTTTCAACGATTAAGTTTTAAAATCCGAATTAAAATGGTTTAATTCTTAAACAGCGTTTTGAATTCTAAAATTTTTAAAGCATTGTGGCAGAATATATTAATTTAAAACAATTTTAAATATTTCGTTTTAAATTCAATAATTTGAGATTTAAATTTTCTAAAATGTTTGGTGACACTTTTTTTTGAAGCATTAAGTTTCTAGTTTAAAATTATTTCGGCAAACAATTTTTCGGAACTATATGCTCTGCGAAATTTTAACAAGTAGTGTGAGAAAATATTTTGCAAATTTTTTTGTTTTCAGTCCACGAGTTTGAAAAAAAAAATTCCAACTTAGCGATGGTATGGTCCGGATAGCTTGTTTATTCAACTTCAATTTGCTTTTTTTAAAACCTCGATACGATGAGGTGAATAATTACACCTTACTTTTGTATTATTCAATAACAGAATGTTACATTAATATAGTATGTAATTACACAATGAAATTCAGCTAATTGGTCGATTTAGATGATTAATTTAGTGATTCTATTTTATTTACTTTTATTTAATACTAGCAGCAAATATATTCAAGTTTAGATCACCTTCAAGTTCTTTAATAATAATTCATAATTCATTACTCAAACAATTAATCAAAGAAATAGAAAAGTTAAATAATTTTCTATTTGATGGAATTTTGGAAATTGCACAGGTTTATTACAACGAAGCTGAACTAATATCATTTCTCATTAAAATCGTTTGAAATTGAACAATTTTATTCTGAGTTAGAAAACTTTGAACTTTAAAAATTTATGTTAAAAATTTCGAAAATAGAAGAATTAAATAATCATAAACATTTTTCACTTCTAAATAACAGCTTTAAAAATCGAAAACTTTTAAATTTAAATAATTTTGAAATCTAAATGACACAAGTGCTTTAAATTAGAAATTGAAAAATAATTTCAATATCATTTTACCGATTAGAATGAGAATATTTAAATTATACCCTAATGAAAAAAATTAAAGCATTTTGAGATCTTTTGACACAAAATTTTCAGAGCCTAATGCTCTGCGCAATTTCAAAAGTAGTGTGAGAAAAAAAATTTCAATGCGGATAGCTTGTTTATTTAGTTGCAATTTGCTTTTTTTTAAATTTGGCACGACAATTTTTCACTGACATATTGAACTTTAAATAAAAAAAGACACTTTTCTCTTTGATCGACGATATCTCAGCAAACAATGATCGCACATAAAATTTAGGGGCAGTTCTAAAAACTAGAATAAACGTCCTGCAAGATTCTGTCACGATCTTAGTTAATTTTTTTTATCCATGAAATAGATTTGAAAAAAGGGAAAAGAAAGGTAATTTATGATTTGTCAGAAAATCAACGGCTAAATTTCAAATCTTAATCAAATGACTAATGTGGATTGTGCCTCTTACACTTAAATAGTTCCTAGAAACCCTGCGAAGTTACATTTTGATCTAACAAATCGTTTCCATGTTGCAAAGGTCAAGCTTTTGAAGAATGTAAAGTGTCACGTCTTTTGCGCTTGAACATGTCATAATCATTGGCTAAAATGAACCATAAAAATTGGCGAGCTTTTTACCCTATTTTTTCGCAAATACCGCTGAAATTTACAACAAAATTTTTTTCAAACAAATTTTTTTCTCTAAATTTGACATTTTTTTTAAAGGCTTCCGAACCTTAAACAAATTTCGATTTTCACTACCGCTGGCATTAGCGTTAACCAAAGCGTACAACGTGGAAGTTACGGTCTAATTTACGCATCTGTGTGGATATGGCTGTTTGAGTGTGTGTGTGTGTGTGTGGGCTGGTTGTCTGTCTGTGTGTATGTTTTTCTATCTATTTGTTTGTATATCCTTCGGTCTATCCATTTCAAAGTACACGAAAGGTAAATGGCGTTTACACTCCAGCCAAGCCTTGTCTTGGCTAAGACGACGTTTACCTATCTCAAGACAAGCCTTGTCTTGACTGAGATGGTCGAACCTTTTTCGGCTCATAAATTAGATTAAAATGGAAGAATAAAAAATTTGTAATTATTAAATTAGCTATTTCTAATTTAAAAATTCAGAATATGTGTGTCTAAACGAGTATAATCCTTAAACATTTTCTTAAAAAAAAAAAAAAAATTGTAACTTTCTAGAAGAATCGCCTAAGCCGTTAGAAATACGTAAAAAACAAACAGCATTTTCGGCATCATCGTCAAACAAGTATAATACAAATTAAAATCCGTAAATGAGTTGATTAAATATATATATATTGTATAAAAAAATACAAGCTTGTTTAATCATAAACAAGGATTAGCTTTTATGACAGCCAGAATGACCCTTTTTTTTAGGACAGGTATACACTTGAAGTTACAAACCGCACGTGTTGGAGTCATAAAATTTAACTCAAGAGATAAATTTATGTCTTTTAGACATAGAAACTTGACTCCGAGACATAAATTGAAGTCTGGCTTCGTCTCAAAACTGAGACATGCTCAAGTCGAACTTTTCGACTTTAGCATGTCTTGATTGGGGGCAATTGAAGTGGAACTCAAGTCAAAGCATTTTTAGTCGGGGGGTAACGCCCATGTGATTACGAACTTCACGACGGGTGTATCCCTCTACAACCAATCACTAAACGAGCAGCTTCAGACTTTGACATGCAACGCATTGGCATGATGAAAAATCCAAAGAAAATTTCAAAAATTTCAATAAAGAAAAAGGGTATTTTTGAAGAAAAAAAAACTGTCTTTTGAGGTGTTCAGTTCGCATGAAAATCGAGCAGACATTTGTCTCCTAAACAAGTATGACTCGGCGTCGAAATGTGATTTAGGTCATTAACTTTAATTTTAATTAAATTAAAACTTGATGGCGCCACTTGACAGAGCCAGAAGCTACTCGTTTAGTGACTCTTGAAGAGGGATACACCCGTCCTGAAGTTGGTAATCATATGAGCGGTACCCAGGCCGTAGTATCATTAGGACATGTTGAAGCGCAAAAAACATGACCCTTTAATTTCTTTAAAAGTTTGACCTTTGCAACAAGAAAACGATTTATTAAATAAAAATGTAACTTTGCAGGATTTTAGGGGGTTATTTAACTATAAGAGATGCAGTCAACATTTAGTCATTTTATGAAGATTTGAAATTTAGTCATTGATGTTATGAAGAACCATAAATTACTTTTTTTTTCTTTTTTTCCCTTTTTTCAAATCTATGTCATGTATAAAAAAAATTATCTAAGATCGTGACAGAATCTTGTAGGACATTTATCCCTGTTTTTAGAACTGCCCCTTAATTTTATGTGCGACCATTAGTTCCTGAGATATCGTCGATCAAAGAGAAAAGTGTCCTTTTTGATTAAAAGTTCGATATCTCAATGAAAAACGGTCGTGCCGATATTTAAAAAAAGGAAATTGAAGCTGAATAAAGAAGCTATCCGATTTGCAAAAAATTTTCTCACACTACTAGTTAAAATTGCACGGAGCATTTAGTTCCCACAATTTTGTTGTTAAAAGATTTAAAAACACTTTCATTTTTTCCATTAGTGCATAATTTAAATATTTTTATTCTAAACGGTAAAATGATATTGAATTTATTGTTCAATTTCTAGTTTAAAAAATTTGTTTCTTTTAGATTAGAATAAAATTGTTCAATTTTTAACGATTTCAATAAGAAATGATATTATTTCAAGTCCTTTGTAATAAAGCTGTGCAATTTCCAAAATTTCACAAAATAGAAAATTCTTAATTTTTTTAATTTGTGTGTTTAATTGTTTTAATAATTAATTGTGAATTATTATTAAAAACGTGAAGGTGATCTGAGGGCGCAAATATTTGCTTCTAGTAGTAAATAAAAGTAAATAAAACAGAATCACTAAATTAGTGATCTAAATCGACCAATTAGCCGAATTTCATTGTGTAATTACATACTACATTAACGTAACATTCTGTTATTGAATTATACGGAACTTAAAGGGTAATTATTCACCTTATCTAATATATATATATATATACGAAAATAAAATTCTCCATTATTAATAGTCAACTGTTTGGAGTTTAAACTTGTTTTTCTTAAGAATGGTTAAAAAATATGTTTCAAAATAGGAATAAAGTTTCTAATATAACCTATCGGAAGTAAACCTTACAGTAAATTTGTTTCTCTGTTTGCTTTCACATCTTTCAAAAGGTCAAAACGTGAGCGTCAATTTTTCTTTTGGGACCTTGGTACCGCCAATTTTCCGAACTGGCAGAGATTCAAATGCTTTCCATTCTCGATATTTTACCTAACCTCTCTTGCTTGCACAGAATATATCTGTAGCGACGTCTAACACTATTTATTTACGGCAATTTGTCCCTCGATATTATACGGTGCAGATATATATCTACATATAATAAATTCGTGGTGCAGAGGTATATAAATTTGTGAAAATCGATAAATTCCTCCAATATAAGGAAAAGCTGTCCAGAGTTTTTTCGCCTACACAGGAAGTCAGAAGGATCATTTGAAAAATTATAAAAATAAAATGTAGACGAAACCACCCTAGATTAGATAATGACTTAGAGTAGATAATTTTAATTAATTGCAAAAATGGCAAAAAATATTAAATATTTTTGTTGGTAGAAAATTTATTGGCAAGGTAATAATATATTGTCTGACAAAATTTGATTGAAATATTTTAATTAATTAATGCGTGAAAGCAAAAAATTAATTCTCAAAAAAACAAAAAAAAAAAAAGATAATCGAAAATTTGCGGAAAATGTCACTGTCAAAATGGCCTCTCTGCGTTGGTCTCCCGAATAAAAATTCTTTGACTTGAGTTCGACTTGAATTGCCCCCAATCAAGACATTTTGAAGTCGGAAAGTTCGACTTGAGAATTTCTTAGTTTCTAGACGGAGGAGGACTTCAATTTATGTCTTGGAGACAAGCTTCTATGTCTACAAGACATAAATTCTAACGGCTTAGGAGATCCTTCTAGAAAGTTACAATTTTGATTTTTTTTAAGAAAATTTTTGAGAATTATACTTGTTAGGACCCAACTGATTCAAAATTTTTAAATCAAAAACAACTAATTTACTAAATACAAAATTTTTATTTATAAATTTAGATCCCATTTATGAGCCGCAAAATGTTCGACTATCTCAGCCAAGACAAGGCTTGACATCAGACAAGTAAACGTCGTCTTAGCCAAGGCAAGGCTCGACTTGAGACAAGTAAACGCCATTTTAACTGCCGTGGTCATAAAGTAGGACGAAGGCCTATATCTCAACTCAGTTTTGAGACTTAGCCAGACATCGATTTCTTGGAGACGAACTCAGGATATAAACAGGTCCAACTTAAGTCGAAGCATTTTTATTCGGGCTTGCATTTTTTTCAAGTTATAGTTTGAGTTTTTTTGTTCAGTTTTATGTTTATAGTCTTTTAAAATTGAATTTTCAAAAATAATTAGCTACAAAACTTATTTTAAATGTTTTGTTATTTTGAAACCCAGAAATTTTAACTGTTTTAGGTAGTCACTAGGAAAATGTATCATTTTTAGGACTAGGGTATGTAGAAAGGCGCTCTTATATCATCACTAGGTAGGTGATATATCGTAAAATAATTATAGTTTCCGCTACTATTTGAGTAATAACATTATTTTAATTATAGAACACTAACGAAAATTTGTAATTGTCAAGAATTAAATATTCTATCATTTCTAGGATCACTAAGAGAAACGATTAACAATTGATTGGTATAGGCGACAAAATCATTCTCTCGGCAAGTTCTAATATACATTCTTTAATAAATCTAACTGCATAACTTCCTGATGTTTCTATCTTTCTTTATTTTTGCCAAATGATGCAGTTGAACTCTTTTGAATATTTTCTTATCTACTATAGGGTGGTGTCCCCTATTATAATTGCATGATATTTACGCACTTATCACATGTGTAGTAACACTGCCCTTGAGGCTTAATCATAAATATTTATACTTTTCAATTTTCACATTACGAATTAATAGACTTCATTTTAAGGCGTCAAACTTTTCTATTTCCAGGTTAATTTAGAAATAAATCTCTATGAGAGTTTACAGTTTTCTGACTTCCTGTGGACCCTGTAACTATTTTTTTAATGTATTTTTTATACTTTTATCTTAGCCTTATTTTCATTCTATTGCCTAGACGAGAAATGTGAAAAATATTCTGAATGAGCTTTATACACTTACTTTACTCTTCCTACGAGAAGGGAAAACATGTTACCTACTATTTTTTTATTTTGTGGAAAAAATAAGGAAACTAATTTAAATATATGTTTTGTAGTTTATGATTTGTAGATAAACTTAAAAGTGAACTCACAAACTCTCTTTTCGTCTGCTGCAAACGTTTATAATAAGCAATTTTTCTAGATGCAATTGAAGAGGAAGAAAATAATTTCTTAACTTAAGTTTAATCCAACGCCTACAATTCCAAACTGAGTTGAGCTTCTTGTATCTATATTAAACCTGTAACGAAAAATCTGATATTTGCAGTTAACTATTAACAGTTGGTCTAGATATTTAATGATTTTCTTAAGCAGCCAGCAGTTGAAATTCGTAAGCAGTGGAGGATAAGAAAACACATAATTTTACATATTATCATCTACATTCATTAGGGTGGTCCAATGAAGAATGGAAATTCCTTGAAGAAAATGAAACTCCCGAAAATGTGTCCCTCGGAATGTTTGGTTTTGAACAGTCCACGTGCATTCCATGGAAATCTATTTTTCGACTCAAAAAATTCATCTATTAGTAACAAAATTTCGTTACACGAAGCTACATCCTTTAAAAATTCCTAAAATTTCAAACATGAATTTTTCAATTCTCGAAAATAGGAAATAGCCGAATTCTCAACACTTCAGAATGTAGGAAATTCTCGAATTTCCACATTCCTAGCAATAGTGCATTTCCGAATTTTCAAATTCCCGCATATAGTAAATTGCCGAAATTTCAAATTCCGGAAAATGGTGAATTTTGGAATATGCAAACACCTGCAGACAAGAGAAAATAGTTTGTTTTTTTTTCTATCAGAGAAATATTTCATTTTGTAATAATTACTGATTTTTGTTTTTAGGATTAAATCTTATTTTTTATTTTCTCGTAAAATTGAAAACTCGGCAACTTATTATTTTCGGAAATATTATAAATATCAGAAATTTGAATATTCGAGTTTTAAATTTTCATGAGTAAACGTTTTAGGCAGAATTACGAGTATTTTCGTTCAGAAATTGTAATTTATCGAAAATATTACGTATACTTTAAATTTTCACTTAACGGGTTTTCCGTTAGGGCCCATAAGTCAGTTACCCTCAAAAAATATGATTGATGGTCATTGCGCGAACCCTAAATATTAAGGCGCTTCAAAAATGACTTGGTTTCGCTTGATCCACCATACGTCTAAAAGGATGAACTGTTTTGTGTAATATTTCTACTACATGATCTAAAAGCAATTATACCGGTTTGGATAGAGAACTTTTTCAGGAAAATATTCTTGTTTTTATTGTTACAGTTGAAAATAAAGTGTTTATTTGCGCCTAAAAGCGGCAATACTCAGACTGCCGTATACGCTTGGCTGCCGGTGTTGCCAGTTTCACGCGCGAAAATACACTTTATTTTCAATTACGAAAAAACAGAAGAAAATTTTTCAGAAGAAGTTCTGTCGTAAAACTATCACGTTCAACAATTCATCATTTTCACGTATAGTGTAGATAAAGTGAAACCGAGAAGCGTGAGAGTCGTTTAAAGCGCCTTAAACAATTTAGCTTAAGAATTAGAGAGTTTTTTGCTATTTTAACAAAACGGAAGGGGGGGGGGGGTGAGCAAAGAAATTAAAAAAGTGGCAAATAAGGGCTACCGTAACGTATTAGGTTTTATTTCTTTAATAATATTTATTTGTTTATATAAATATATCAATGTTAAACATAACTGCCCCGTTTTAGAAGAATATCCTCAATAAAGAAAATCAAAGACGAGTTTTTTTTATATTAATAGATTCGTGAAAGGAAGATATACATAATTATGCAAAAAGGCCGTTAACTTAAATATTATGGAGAATTATTTCGTAAGTGTACCACGAACTTAAGAATGGTGCTGGAAACTTGGTAAATTTGAAAGTAGAGGGCAATATGTCACAGGAAAATTCACAAGAATACAGTCAACTCGGGCATAATGATATTTCCTAAATTATTTGATGACTTTTTGGTAGTAAAATAATTTTCAAACCCCCGACCGAGACAGCACATATGATAAGGGATAAGCAGATTAATAGAAATGATTAATTTGAAAATAATGAATTAAATTGTTTATTTACCGAGACAAACAAGTATTTTCAATTATAATAAACTTTTTTAGTTTCTTCTAAAAGGACATCATTAATCAAACGCATTTATATTTTTCATACTATTATGTGACATATTTTTCTTATACGAACATAGTTTAATAACACGATGTCGTCTTCTTCCGAGTTATTGCTTCCCAATTCGTATCTTCAACTCAATTTTGGACTACTAATTAACATTTTACACAATTTCTTATCATTATTGAAAAGACCGTGAGCAAATTATTCATCACAAGTGTATTTTTTAAAAATAGGGCAGATAAGTTCACATATATTGTAGACAAATTTTTTGCACAGAATGAACTATTGGAACTGCTATTGCTAATATACAAACTATTGGACTGCCCAAATAGTGTGGAGATAAAACTTGTAATTCATTAGCAGGTTTTGTTAGAATAATAGAGGCTTATGTAGTAGAGGTTTTTATTTTAATAAGAGGCATGAAGCTAGGATCTCTGAGGGTCATGTAACTGTAGAAGCTTTTTAGAGGCTTTTGACTAAGGTCACGTAGTGGGTATTCTGTGGCAAGGTTCGCCGAAACTGCACTGGGGGCAGCAGCCCTGGTGGCGCCGGGAATAGAAGAGCCAACGAACACGGCATCTGGGAGTAACGAGGATGAGGACGATACGCCGCTAGATCCTGTGGTGGTCATCTCGAACGAAAAAAGCACCGAGTACTTTCTAGCAACTGTCGTGGAGGAAGCAGCGTAAGATTTTTTTTTCATATAAAAATTATTTTTAGATACATTTTTACGGACTCAAAAAAGGATCAATGATCTATTAATATCATTGTATCATTTTTTCAAGTATTAAAGACGACATCTAATTATAACACATCCTCATTAATTATGATAGGAAAAGTATTAGACTGTATTAAATTCATCAGAAATTCCACGCAACGCGAAAAACATAAAAAAGTCTAAAAAGGAAATTATAACTTTTTGAAATAGCTGCAAGCTCACCTCTAACTTTTTTTCGACATGCTTAGACATTCTGAATCAATATTTATTAAACGTCATAAAAAAAAAATTTGGCAGAACGAAATGTAACTAAGAAAGGGCACAAAAGAAATTATATGTTTGGAAAATACACCTCCAATTTCCCTCCTAACCATTTTTTAAAGGTTTTCTAGTTTTTTTATGCATCGAAAATTAACTAACAAGTAACCTGAGCCAGACTTCAATTTAGGTCTTAAAAACAAGTTTCTATGTCTTGAAGACATAAATTTATCCCCAAGAGTTAATCTTCGTTAAAGAATAAACAATCGTGTATATGTTTATACAATATATATATATATATATATATATATATATGTGTGTGTGTGTGTGTGTCGTAGCCCACTAGCCGACCCAGTAGATTAGCCGACTAACTGGCCAGTCAGCTAATCGACGCTGAATTGACGACTGTAACCTGCACCTACTGGCGTTCGTCTATTGAACGGATGAACGCAGACAAGAAGCTTGCAGTCGGCTTTCCGACTATACTCTGTTCCCTGAGAGAAGATCCTCTAGGCGCGAATGTGAGTTGGCGTTTCTGGATGGACGAGTGTCCTTACCCGTTTTTTTCACACGCAGTTCATTAAGTTCTCTTCTCATTGGTCCCTTGGTCTTAATTTAATATTTATTACTTTCGCTAAGCTTCTTTCTGAAATAGTTTGAATGACTTTTACGAGATGTTAGCTATAAAAGAAAAGGACCTTACCGCGCGTAAGTCTCGAATTACAGGGGTCTACGGTAGCCACTTCAGTTTTTGAGTCAGCCGCTCTTTTTTGTAATTAAAAAGTTGAAAATTAATAGTTAAAATTTCGGCAATCCCCGACTTGAAAGTAATATATTTAGAACGTTCGAATTATTCCGATTCCAACGATATTTAATTTGTCTATAAAGTTTGAAAATGGGGGAAATGAGCAATATCAAATTGAATATTGAGCTAAAGTTTCTGCGATCAAACTTTTTTAAATTTTTGACATTCCTAGACAAGCAATGTATCATTGGAATCAGAAAAATTCGTAGATGCGGATTATGCTATTTTCAAATCGCCAATTGGAAAGTTTAAATTCTGTACACTTCCTTACTTTGACCTGCTCTAGACCAAAGACCCCTGCTGGGGTGACCTTATCCACACTGAGTTTGGTAAGCAAACAGATAAGTAGTAGAAAATATAAAGCCAGTGTCGTACATCAATCAAAGAAACTAGTTTCTAATGAATTTGAAGAAGTTGACTCAGATTGGCTGCAACATCTCAACAAATCCCTTTTTTTTATGAATTGACCAATGGGCTGCGCGAAGACAATCAAAATTAGTCGTTCTAGACTCTAGACTTCTAGATCTAGAGGATCTTCTCTCAGGTTACAGAGTATAGAGCGTTTCAGCCCAGTAGAGTGTAGATGACTATGCATACGGTTCATCATATCATTTAAGGATTTTAAATTATCATTTGTTTTTCATGGTAATATTCTGATTGAAAAATAATAAAAAGAGTTCTTATTAGAAATATTAAGCCATTTGCAATTTAAATGATGTAGTTATGTGACACGAAGTGTGTTAGTATGAAAACCTTATATAAAAAATTATTCGATTATCAAAATAAGTAAGGAAAACCACAAAAAAATATTGTGTCTTCTTTCACCGTATTTTATTCAAGATAGTTAGAAATAAAATTACAATCTGTCGAATCGTCACAAAAAAGTTGGTTAACAAGTTATTTTAAAGTAACGTTTTAAAAAACGTTCGGTATTTAATACAAAAAAGAGAAAATATCAACAACAAATTCATCTTCAACCAAGAAAGATAATTTTTTTACCAAAAAATAGATGAATCCTCTATTAAAATTTTTTAACCAAAAGAGATAAATTTTCAAACCAAAGAGAACACTTTTCAACAAAAGTGTTCCTTATTTGTCAACAAACTAGTGAAACTTTCTACCAAAATATTTGAATTTAAAAAAATAATAAAAGAATTTTTAACCAAAATAGATAAATTCTCAAGGAAAAATATGATAGTTGATGTTATTTCAACCAACAAATATTTTAATTTAAAATCAATCTCGGTTGAATGAAACCAGAAATTAGGACTTTCAACAAATTAGTTAATTACATCTAACGTAGCCGTATATCATTGCAAACAGCGACGTCTCGTAATTTGAGTAAATGAAGTTTACTTTTCTACGTTAAGAATTAATCAATCTTAGGCAGCACAATTGGTCTGAATTTTTATGATTGCTTCATGACGACTTATGTGATAATTGAATTTCATTATTATTATTATTATTATTATTATTATTATTATTATTATTATTATTATTATTATTAGTAGTAGTAGTAGTATTATTTATGTGTTTTTACTAAACTTTTACTCGGGTAAGCCCGGTTATACATCATAGCCACGGACTAAGTCAAGTGATTGATGAGATTAGAATGTTATAAGTTAATTCAAATAATTTAATACGATGGTTGAAGCCTCCTGCGATGATGTTGTAGGTATACAATTACGAGCGGCCACGAGCGTTGGAGGTGACAACAGTCACCTCTGGATGCTTTCTTAGAGCCATTATCTGCCACTCCACGTGTCAGTGCATCTTGCGTGCACATTGCCTGTAGCCGAAATCACAATGGTATGAATAGATGCATGATTCACATTCCTCCATATGGTATTTACTTCATGCCTTAACTCGCTATACTTGTGGATCTTCGTTGTACAGGTTGACTATAAATTCCGGTTAAGCGGACAAGCAATGTCGATGATGTAGACTCTTCCACCTTTTTTTCTCGCATCACGATGTCAGGTCGATTGACCCAGATGTAATGATCCGTTTGCATATAGGAACATCCCAATATAAGATGTAATCTTCGCTTTCTAAAACGGACATTGGAATGTATCTATAGAAGGTCATCCATTCTTTTAAGAGTTCTAGGTTTAGGGCAAGTTGTTGACGTATAATGCCCGCTACCTCATTATGTAGTTGCGTATATTCTCTCTGAGCCATTACACGACAGCCATTAATAACGTGCTCGATGGATGCGTTAGTATCTCCACATATTTGGCACCGGTCAACCACGTCTTGATGTAACACGTGTTTGCGACAATTCCTAGTTTTGACCAAGAATTATTATTAAAAAAGTCATATCCTAGGCCCATTGAGCAATAGTCAGTATAAAATTAACAATTTCATCACGTATTTTTTATAGTTTTCTTGATTATAATTATCCAGCTTTTACCTAAAATGTCTTCTTTTAAAGCTAGTTTATTGTTTAATTTACCTCATTATAATGAATGAACATAAATAAAACAAAAGATTTAAAAAAATTACTTTTTAAAAAACTTTTTCTGTGTCGTTTCCAAAGATTGTAATTTTATTTCTAATTATCTTGAATAAGAAAAATTAAAAAAGACACAATATTGTTTTGTACTTCTTTCCCTTACTTATTTTAATTAGCGGATCATTTTTATCTGAGATTTTCATTCTAATACACTTCGTGTCACGTAACAACATAATTTAAATTGTAAATGGCTTAAAATTTCTAATAGAAATATTTGTTGGTAGAAATAACATCCACTATTATACTTTTTCTTGAAAATACATCTATTTTGGTTAAAAATTCTTTTATTTTTGTTTAAATTCAAATATTTTGGAAGAAAGTTCCACTAGTTTGTTGACAAATAACGAACACTTTTGTTAATAAGTGTTGTTTTTGGTTTAAAAATTTATCACTTTTGGTTAAAAAATGTTAATAGAAGACTCATATATTTTCTGTTAAAAACATGATCTTGCTTGGTTGAAAATAAATATCTTTTTGAAAATTTCTCTTTTAGGTATTGAATACCAAAATTTTTTTAAACATTACTTTAAAATTACTTCCAAATAACTTTTTCTGTGATGTTTCTAAAGATTGTAATTTTATTTCTAACTATCTTGAATGAAAAGGCACTGAAAAAGATACAATATTCTTTTGTACTTTTCCTTACTTATTTTAATAATCGGATAATTTTTTATTTAAGATTTCCATACTAACACACTTCGTGTCAGATAACTACATAATTTAAATTGCCAATGGCTTATCATTTCTGATAAGAGCTCTTTTTATTATTTTTAACTCAGAATATTTCCATGAAAAAAAAAAAATAAAAATTCAAAATCCTTAAATTATATGATGAACCGTATGCATAGTCGTCTACAGGGCTGAAACGCTCTATACTCTGTTCCTTGAGAGAAGATCCTCTAGAAAGTCTAGAACGACCAATTTTGGTTTTCTTCGAGCAGCCCATTGTTCAATTTATCAAAAAGAAGGGATTTGTTGAGATGTTTCAGCCAATCTGCGTGAATCTCTTCAAATTCATTAGAAACTTGTTTCTTTGCTTGATTTACGACACTGGCTTTACGTTTTCTACTCTTGCCTGTTTGCGTACCAAACTCAGTGTGGATAAGGTCTCCCCAGCAGGGGTCTTTGGTCTAGAGCAGGTCAAAGTAAGAAAGTGTACAGAATTTAAACTTTGCAATTAGCGATTTGAAAATAGCTTAATCCGCATCTACGAATTTTTCCGATTACAATGATACAGTGCTTGCCTAGGAAAGTCGAAAATTTGAAAAAGTTTAATCGCAGAAACTTTAGCTCAATATTCAATTTGATATTGCTTACTTCTCCAATTTTCAAACTTTATAGACAAATTAAATATCGTTGGAATCGCAATATTTCGAACATTCTGAATATATTACTTTCAAGTCAGGGATTGCAGAATTATTAATTATTAATTTTTAACTTCTTAATTACAAAAAAGAGCGACTCAGTCAAAAACTGAAGTGTCTACCGTAGACCCCTGTAACTCGAGACCTACGCGCGGTGAGGTCCTTTTCTTTTGTAGCTAACATCTCGTAAAAGTCATTCAAAGTATTTCAGAAAGAAACTTAACGAAAGTAATAAATATTAAATTAAGACCACGGGACCAAGGTGAAGAGAACTTAATAAACAAGGTGTGAAAAAAAACGGGTAAGAACACTCCTCCATCCAGAAACGCCAACCCACATACGACCCTAGAGGATCTTCTCTCAGGGAACAGAGTATAGTCGGATTCTGATTTTTTAATTAAAAATAACTAATTTAATAATAACACATTTTTCATTCATCAATTTTAATTTCATTAAAATTAAATTGTGAAAAAACTTTTTCCAATCAAAGAGGTGAATTAGCAACCAAAGAGATGAATTTGAAACCAAACAACTGAATATTTGCAAAAGTAATTTGACTCTCATCTAAAAAAGGAAACTCTTCAATGAACAAAACTCTACAAAGTTCATTTTCAACCAAAGAAATGAATTGTCAATAACAATGATGAATCTTTAACGAAAAAAACGAATTAATTTTGGACAAAATATTTTAAACATTTACCAGCAGCAGATTAATTTTCAAAAAAAGAGTTTGATTTTTATACGAAAAAAATAGGAAATTTCAACAATGAAAAATAATTTTTTGCCAAAAAAAGAAATATTCAATTTAAAAAAATACATTTTCAATTAAAAATGCAAGTGACCTGTTCTATTAAAAAAATTGATTTTTTACCAAAATAAAATAATTTTCAACAAAATAATTAAACAAATGTTATCTAGTATAAAGGATCAAACAAATGTTTGTTGGCTTAAAACCAATATTTTTCTGGGTGTACAATTAATCAGATTATTGAAGAAAGAATATTTAAGCTGCTAAATTGTAAATAATCGATGGATTAATTAGAAATTAATTTATAAAATTAAATTATTAATTTATTTTTTTTGAGTTTGGTCTCATAAAAAATAGACGATCTTTTCTAACCATTGCATATCCGAGTCAAAATTCATCGACTTGAGTTCGACTTGGTTATGTCTTGAGATCGTCTCCAAGACATCGATGCCTGACTGCGTCTCAAAACTGAGTCGAGAAATAGGCCTTCGTCTTAATTTTATGGCCACAAAAGGTAAAACGGCGCTTACTTATCTCAAGTCGAGTGTTGTCTTAGCTGAGATGTTCGAAACTTTTTCGGCTTGAAAATAAGATTAAAATTTAGGAGTGAAATTTTTATTAATTATTTAATTACCTATTTTTAATAAAAAAAATCGAAAACATAGAAAGTTGTCTCCAAGACATAAATTGAAGTCTGGCTCCATCTCAAAAAGGGAACATGCTCAAGTCGAATTCAAGTCGAAGCATTTTTACTCGGGTACGTACCTTAATACTTTATAAATATCAGCACGAAGAGGATTAAAAAGAATTCCGAATCAAATCTCTTAAACTCCTTGTTCGAAAACTCGACTTAAAATTGCCAGGATACTAATTTAATGAAAGAAAATTGTTGACGACAAAAATGAAACGAATTCGCCGAAGAATATGAAATCTTTGTGCACCAAGTAGCCGGGAACATGAATACTATAGCGACTACGTGATTCTTAGAAATGAGTTTTTTCTTGCAATATGACACGGTAATTATTTAAGTATAATTCGTTTGGCCTAGAAGGCGGAGAGCTTAATATAGACAATGCTTTCCGAGGTCATCTTCAAGTTTCGTCTTAATTGTCTAGGTTCACTAATTAAGCTGACATTACTTCTGGTTTACAAATTAGAAAGTTTTGGAACCGTGCTTTTATTCTTCACCTCGACCACTGCTTTCCTTTGCTTCAGAGACAGTTGGTTTCTCGAGATAATTGCAGTTTGCTCTTCTTTCGAATAAGCTGCCTGGAACCACATGTTACTCTCATACCCTTTTTTTGTAATTTCCTCCCCGTTTACCCTCACTGCACACATTTTCTGTTGAGCTGTCTCGTTAAACGTGACCAGAAAATGACTCTCTTTTGAAGTAAATTAAAATTAAAAGACGAGAAATTTTATAACTTAACTCATAAAGCTTTTCACTGATGTATCAGATACCGTGAAGATAACATATGGTAAAAACAAGGTAACTCGAGTAAAAATCCTTTGACTTGGTTTTCACCAGCCCTAACAAAAAGGGTCATTCTGACTGTCATAAAAGCTAATCTTTGTTATGATTAAATA
>NC_046658.1:49877639-49890112 GCF_010883055.1 Belonocnema kinseyi | reverse complement strand
TCAATCGATTTACGGATTTTCATGGCTCGACTTGAGACAAGTAAACGCCGTATTACCTTACGTGACCATAAAAGTGAGATAAAGGCCTATGTCTCAACTCAGTTTTAAAACGCAGCCAGACATTGATGTCTTGGCGACAAACTCAAGACATCACCAAGTCGAATTCAAGTCGTAGCGCATGTAGCATTTCGAGCGCATGTAGCACTCGGATGGGTGACCATCCGCGACGTACGACTCGGTTGTTATTCGCTACATTTTAACTAATGTCGAGCAGGAGGTTTGACAGCCGCGTATTCGCGGATTATAACTAATTGTGAATAAATTCATACAGTGATTCTTAGCCCAGCTCAGTAAAATAAAATTTTCATAGTCCCATAGCCAGTCAAGTGGAATCATCTGGTGGTATAAGTATTTATTTATGCTAAAAAGGCTCAAATGGTACTTTATCAGCAAGGGTGACCCGCGTGTACATCTCTGTGCCATCGGAGTTTTAAAATAAAAAAGCATATTACGATAGGTTTTTACTGTAGTGCTACGAAACATAAATGGCCTAGCCTAACAATACAATAATATGATTTATTTTGGTTTTGTTTATTTTAGCTTATATAGGCTTTATTTGCGTTGATGTTTAAAGTTCATAAGCGTTATTCATAATGTCTTTTAAAGGGGTTATAAGACTTGAAGATAAAAAAAGGTTAATGCAAGAGTTTTTCTCAAATCATGGCTTAGCTTCAACCGATTATATTTTTCCCGGTGTTGACTTAATAATGTGCTCTTACCTCTCTATATAGTACTCTGGCACGTTATAAATTAGAAACTTTTCAACTATGGCATGTCGTTCGTTACAAAGCTTCAAAAAAGCACAGCAGAAAGAGATAAAATATAACCCATGAGAAAAAATATTGGATTTTCTTTGTTATCAGCCTGCCCAATAAACCTGGTTGAGGTAGCGCTTTATATATGCTAATTAGACGTAGATTGGGGGTAAATATCTGTGCTTAACATTCGAGTTATTCCAGAATTATTTTTATTCAGTGATTGCTCGAGATATAAAATATGATAAAATAGATAATTAAACGAAATTTCTGGAAAAAAAATATAAGCTATCAGATTTCTCATTTGAATTATCTGTTTACATTATAAGAAATCAAATATGTTTGAAAAAGCTCAGAATGGATTTTTTAAGCAAACTAGTATCACGATTTCAAAAATAATTTTTAATACAAAATAAAAATATCTAAGTATTACATATTTGTTGAAAGTTCCTGAACACTTCAATTAGAGCTAATATTAAATTTTAGGATCTGAGATTAAGGAAATAAGAATGATAAGTTTTTAGTTTAAAAATATAATTGTATTAAGATTATTGATAAAATTGGAAAAAGATTTTTAAAGGTTGCAGATGCGCCGGAAAAGAGTCTAGAAAATCCTTAAGATTTTTTTTATTGTAAGGAATTTTACAAAATAATAAGAAATATTCTAGGCATTTTGAAAGGTATTTAGGGGTTTTAAAAGTTTGAAATAAATTTAAAACAATTTTATAAAGGTTTGGAAATATTTTCAAGTTCCTGAAATGTTTGTATTCTCTTTGAAACTACAAACATTCTTAAATATATTTTAAACTGACGCAAATTTATCTTATATTTTTTTCAATCATTCAGAATAAAAAAAAATTTATTTAAATTTTCGCGATTTTTTTTGTCATTTTTATAAATCGATCTGAAGTGTTTCGAAATCTTTTCAAATTTTCTCTCATTAATTAATTTTTTTAATGAAAATTTCTTTGAAATTTTTCTAAGAATCTTACGAGAATTTTTTTAATCTCTTGAAGCTTTTCAAAATTTTCAAAATTCTTATAAAATTTTTATTGAAATCTTTAAAAATTAACATTTTTTACATAGTTTAAAAATCTTTTCCAAAACTTCTAAATATGTATCTCTTAAACTGACTGAAATATTTTTTCAAATTGTATTATCATGTAATTTTGTAAAGTAAAATTTTTTTCTATAAATCTTCATAACTTTTTTTAAAAATGTAGGATATCATTAGAAGTTTTTAAAAATATTTTAGAATTTTCTCTGACAGTTTAGTTTCTTCATACAAAGAATTCTTCGAAAATTTTCCAGGAAACTTAGGAACGTTTTTTTATTCTCTTGAAACCTTTTAAAATTCTGAAAAAGCTTCTTTTTCAAAATCTTCAAATATTTTACATTCTTTTTCGAATTTATAGCAAATCATTTGATATTTTTTTTTCTTAATTTCGTCTGAAAATTAATTTTTCGAAATAAAAAATCATTTAAAGATTTCCAACAATCTAGGAAATATATTTTTTTCTCTTTAAACCTGCGTAATTAATACTGCGTAATTGAAAATATTGTGTTAAGATCTTGCGAATTCTTTTTTGACAATTTCAGAAATTTGTTTAATCCTTAAGAATATTTTCATTGAATGAATTGCAAAATAAAAAATGATTTAAATTCCCACAGAAATCTAAAGAAAATTGTTTTCTTTTCTAGAAGCATTTTAAAATTTTGAAAAAGCTTCTAAATTATTTCTTCGAAAAGTTTAAAAACCCATGGATTTTGATTATATTTTTAACAAAACTTTTAATGCCTTATGATAATAACTAGTTCCGAATCTTCAAAGGATCCCTTGAACTTACTAGAATTTGTTTATATATTTATCTCATTTTTAAACCTTTTACAATTTTTAAAAAGCTTCTTTTTTCTAAATTTTGAATAATCTACATTTCATTTTCTGAAATCTTCTTAAGAATTTAATGATGTTATTAATTTTTTCGAAACTTCTAAAACTTTAGAATAACTTTTTAAATAATTCAGCTTTCTTTTAACAATTGAAAACTCTTCAAATATGAGAAGATTGTGTTCAAATCTTTAGGATTCTTTTTTGACACAATTTGAAATATTAAAAACTAAAAATTATTCTTTTAAAATAACACCTAAATCAGTTTAAATCCTTCTGGAAATCTTATTGTAATTTTTGTTTTCATGAATACTGACCATTTTACGGGCAGCAACAGTTTATATACTTCTAATTTGAAAAATACAAACTTTTTATCTATAATTAAATTATTTAATCTCTTTAAGTGTGCGAAATTTTTTACTCAATATGATGTGTTAGCCAAGTATTAAAAACATAGTTATTTTCCATGATTGAACAATCGTTTACAATTAAAATGTTCTCTTTCATCAATAATGTCTACAAAAACTATAAATAAATTTTATCAAGAAATAAAACAATTATTTCAACATTTTGAATTACAAAAGTGATTATGCGAAAAATTCTGAATTCGTAATAATAGATAATAAACTGGACACAGCCCCCAAAATATATGTTCAGGCGGAGTCGCAACCAATCAGGGTTTAATTATAATAATTCATTCAGATGATGACAATATAAAAGATGTTTATATTGACGTTTTGAATTACAGTTGTCGGTTCAGTGTAGTAGCTCAGGCCCAGCTAAATTCGGCGTCAACAGTGACAGTAAGGAAGGATTCAAGCTACGATGGAGCGACGAGTAGTGCGTTACTTCACGAAGCGATAGAGATGAACTCGAGTCCAAGTCCTAATCCTAGGGGTACTTCCGGACCATCCTCATCAACTTCATCATCCCCACCTCCACGTGGCACAGCTTGTTCCAATTCCCAGTTGAAGCGAAATGGAAACAGCACATTTAAGCAAGATGTGAAGAGGTTCAAGACTGCAGGATCTCTCTTCCCCTTCCAACTGGGAAGGTCATCCAGCTTTCTGACAGGAACTTCATGTAAGAAGGACCACAAGATGGCCTCCTCTGGGTCAAGGTTCACGATATACAAAGCCAATAAGGCTAGCAAGAAAAAAAGGGAAAAGAGTTCGGCAAAGAGGGAACGAAAAGCGACCAAGACTTTAGCTATTGTATTGGGTAAGGACATTTTTATAATCCTAATATAGCTCTAAGTCATTAGGACATTGTTTATATTTAATTTTAATCAATCACATTACATTCAGGAGGCATAAAAAATATTTCCAGTAGGAAGTGCCCCGCAAGTGCAATAATGAGCTTGTTCGGGGCGCACAACTGTTGGTTCTCGCACTTCGCGCTCGATAATGTATTTACTTTTCGCTACGCGTTCGGTCTTTGTATTTACAACATAATTATGCGAAGGATTTTGAAAATGAAAGTTCAAAGAATCGACAACTATAATTTGGTGATTCTGAACTCTCTTTTGTTGAATCTTCTTCGACTTTAACGAACACATTCTCATCAAGCTTTGTCTCGATTTTGTTCAAAATGTTAAATTATATCGACTATATCCAACACTATTATATCAAATGTATTGTGTTAATTTTTTATTTCCGCTCTCGGGTATTTTCTCAAAATATTTCATTTTCTCAATTTTAATGTTTTCCTTTTTTACGAATAAAACAAAAACTACAGTCGGTTAAATAAGAGCGTGGTCACTGTTGTGAAAAAATGAGAAGACTCAATACGAAAATTTTTTAAAATATTGTTTTATTTGATCCAAAACCTTCATGAAAATACATTAATAGCAGGCCCAATCACCTTCAGCGTCATTAATGGCTTGGCATCTTCGAGGCATACTTTGGACAGAACCGCGATTTAGGAAGTCATCGACATTTTTCACCCCTTTCAAACGATTCACCTACTTACTCACAAACTGTTTCGACTTTTGAATATATTTCGCAGCAGCCGCTTTGTTTATTTTGGGACTTTTAGGGTGCGAGCACAAAAAAAAACTGATTCGAAGCGCGGAGCGTATGCGGCACTCATTTTGGAAAAATGCTAGGTTCGTATCAAAAAGAACAGTCAGCTGATTCTCTTTCATAAAGCATGAAGGACCATACTGACCTCTATATGAAAAAAAATTACAACATTCGCATTTACCGATCGCTAGATATCGCGACCACGCTCTTATTTAACCGACTATACGTATCCTCTAAGAAAGTAATGAATAACAGATATGCAGATCTTTTTTGGGTGCATAATTTTAGAGGATTTATATTATTGTTCTTTCGACCATTTTACTGTGCGTTTTTTTGGTATAAAACGTGTCCTCTTGACACGTCCCCACTTATCCTCCCTTACACCAGTAGCCCTCCCCAGCGGCGTAGCCAGGGGGTGGGCTCGGATGCTCAAGCCCCCCCCCCCCCGAAACTAAGTATTTTTATTATATAATTCGCTCTTTCCCCCCTCTTTGCCTAAACATAAACCCGAAGCTCCCTCTGAAAAAAATCGAAGCCCCTACCGAAAAAGAATTCTGGCTACGCCGCTGGCCGTCCCACCATTGTCCCTTCATCTCATATCCCTCACTTCCCTTACTCACCTTCCCCTACTAACCATCCACTAATATCGTCTAATATCTTACATCTGTTAAAAAATGTTATATGCCATATCTTAAATAATTAAATTTTGTATCTGTAGGTATGGCTACATGAAAATCTTATGGTTCCATTAACATAAAGTTTGCACTATAGGCACGCAGTATTATTTTCTGGTACGATTTTTCGCCATTTTGTAATAGTTTCATTATTTTACTCTCACAATTTTTTGTGTAATGTTCATCATGAAAAAATCGAATTTCTGATATTTGCCCATAGCTAAAACAAGATATGTTATTCTAATTAACGTACAATTTTGGTTCTATGTACGTGATTCCCTTCTTTAGTGCTTTTTTCAGGTATTTATAGTATCTTCAATAGTTAAAAAAATGTTGTATATGTACCTTATTAGAAAAACTTCAAGTTTTTATATTTGCGCACAAATGTAGACAAATCGATTGGTTTGGTCAACATCAAATTGTAACTGCGAGTGTGCAGTATAAGTTTCTAGTACTGCGTTTCAAGAACGTTTAATGTTACCATTAGTTTAAAACTTGTATAGATTTCATAATATACCAATTTCATTAATTAATGTCAGTACCTACTCGGACTACAAAATACAGACTATTCGTATATGAAAATTTCAGTACGAATAGCCTTCTTTTCCAGGTTTTGTTGTTTGTATGAAAAAATCTAACTGTTCGTGTCGAAATTTGTGTACGCGTAGCCGCCCAGGTTAAAAATGTATATATAGCTTATATACAATAAATTAGAAAATGATATTTTTTATTTACTTTAAAAATTTGTCTATACAAAGCAAATGAAAAAATATCTTGGTTTTGTCCACTATATATAAATTATGTATGACTATTTCGCTTGGGGCGACGTTTATTAAATAATATTTCAATACTATAAATGTATCTAATAAAGTTTTTACTAGCTGAAAAAATATAAACAAAATATATACAACTTGTAAATAAAAATGCGTGATTGTTGCATAGAAATAATTCGTTTCATTAAAATAAAATTATTTTTCAGAAGATCGATTAAACGTATTTGAGTTTATTTATTTCATATCTTTATTGGCAGTCAATTTTGATATTTTGAATAATATTTTTTTTTTAGTTTTATTTTATACCGTGACTGATACTACAGAAATGTCAGAATTAGTTTGTCAATGTTTTTAAATTGAATTTCATCTTGCTGCGAACGTCTCATTAATGAAACTTCAGCCTATTGGATAATTTGAGTTATTTCATTTAATTTTCAGTTACGTAATTCAAATCAGATAATTAAGAAAAATGTATTCTATTTTTATAAAAGTGGATCTAGATTTTGGATACTTCTTAGGAAATTAGTAAACTGGGATATTCCTAAGTTTCTTCTCTTTGAAATGTAGAAATTGTTACGTCATTAAAAATGATTCTGTCTTACATTTCATTTTGAATTTACAGGTGTCTTTCTCATTTGCTGGGTGCCCTTTTTCACCTGCAACCTAATGGATGCCCTCTGTACGAAATTTAAGGAAAATTGCCAGCCTGGTGTCACAGCTTTTATTCTCACCTCGTGGCTTGGTTATATGAATAGTTTCGTCAATCCCGTGATCTACACCGTGTTCAATCCCGAATTCCGGAAAGCCTTCCGTAAGCTGGTTCGACTTTAGTTATTTAAATTTAATTGCTCACAAACACACGGAAATTCGCGAATTATTCCATACATGATTCAAGAAAAACAAAGCTTTTAATTTCCGAAAATCTTTATTGCTCTCACAGCAATAGCTATTTCTCCCTTTTCCTAAAAAATTAACCAATCAAAACACATCTGCGTACATACTTCAAAATATAGAAAACTGCGAATCTAAATTTTCATGACCAAATTACCTTTTCTAATTTCACTAAAACGTCTTCGAAATTTGCAATCCTCTAATCAAGAAGTGTACATTTTTGAGTAAATTTGGTCCATTTCGAAAATAACTTGATAGTAAACTTAGCTGAAATACGAGCTTTTTATCGATTAGAAATTAAAATGTGTCAAGAATAATAGCTATTTATTGAAAAGCAGACGAAAATCGTTTTGATGTTTGAATTCTCGTGAAGCTGGTTGAAAAATTTCAAAAGATTATGGTGAATATACAGTAAATGACGTACCATGGCAGTATTACTATAGACTTTAAGGAATAGCAATATTTTTTCGCTCAAGAAACTTGTAAAGGATAACGGAAGTAAATGCGCCTTTCATGGCGTTACCAATTCACTCTATCTGCGCGTCGCATATAACTCGATATATTTATATACCTACCGTTCTCTCTTTGATAAAATATATCATTTCACTATTTCTCAATTCTAAAGTCAGCGATATACGCAAGGCAAACATTTTCATATTAATCGCCACGTAGAAAATGTAAAGATCTAAAGATATTTTCGTTTTATTTGAATTGAATGTACATTGAGAAAAATCGTTGGTTGGGACAATTTTTTTCTTTGTAGATGCGTTATTAGCTGCGACATCTACTTTGACGGTAAATAACTCATTCGATGATAAAGATTTCTCTATTAAAGTATTAATAATTATAAACAATTTGATGAATTCTTTAATGTACAAAAATTTTTACCTGAAACTCTTTAAAAATGCAACAAACACTATACAAGCATCATACAATCATGAAGCTTGCGCAAAATTTCATACTTGCATAATATTAAAATTATAAATATATTAAAATATATTAAAAGCTTGATGCTACACGATTGCATGGTGATACATAATTGAAAGAAGGGACCCTATAGTAAGAGACGCGCCAAGAGCAATGTGGTAGGTGGAGTTGGAACGGAAGTTGGATCCAGCGGTAGAAGACCCGATGTATTCAAACGGCAACAAACACGACAAAAACTAAGCATATCGAAGGTACCAGAGTGTCAAACTATAGCAAATTTCAATTAGTGAACAGTATCTGTTGTTGGAACGGAAGTATAGCTCTCTGCTCGCTCGACCAATCCGCACTCAGCTGCCTGCTAAATGCTGCTACATTAGTTTATGATGCTATATGTCTGCCTAATGCTACATTCGTGCATTACGGTTTATGCTTGCATAATGCTACTAGTTTGCAAGATGCTACATGCTTGCATGATGCTTCATGCTTACATAATGCTACATGCTTGCACGGTGTTACATACTGGTGTTAGACGAAACGTCAGAATTTCAATAAACGAACTTTCCAGTAATTTCGTTTTATTCTTTTAATCAATGAAGACCGTAAGACCAAAAAAAATCTTATTCATACTTGAAAGATGCAACATTTTTATATAGTCCTAAATGCTGGCTTGATGATATATGCTAAATGATGCTACATTATTTTATGATGCTACATGCCTGGATTTTTGTACGCTCTACTTTAGGGGAAAACAACAAGTAAAGTATGTTAGTTAGGACAACTACTACCATTCTTAGAAATAAAAGCTGTAACCACAAATACCTAAGTGACAGCAGCATATATTACAAACTAAAGTAGTCAGCACTATTGATTTATTAGTTGTCCCAACCAACCATTATTTTCAATGTAATCATGTAATTTTCTTGAATGAACTTCTCACTTAAGTGTTTTACACTTTACCGTTCAAAGAACTTGTTTTCGACTTTTTTTCATAAGTGTGACTTTAATTCAAATTCAGATTTTACAATTAAAATAAGCACTATCTTTTTTTAATATCTTAGAATATTTTTGAACGCATTCACGTGGACAATGAATACAAGTTACCATGACCGAATTTTCGAGACATATCAGTAAAACTTTCAAAGTCCACTTACCAAAAGATTTTCCTAGAAAATAATGTTTTTACTCAGAATTGAAGAAAAACTTCGAAAGGTAAAAGAAGGGTCTAAAGTTTATTTCTGTTTAAGAAAAAAAGCAAATTTCTCTCATACTGAATGCTTAGTAACAATTTCTGCTGCAATAATTTTTATAATCTAAGCTTTCAGCTGCACGTTTTCTTTTAAAAGATGTGGAAATTGTGTAGACTATTAGCTCTATAATGTATATTTGTAAATAGAAATACAATACCAAAGAGTCTCGTTTAACGAGCGACAGAAATGCCATGTTTTTCATTATATTTTTTGACTATTTTCAAAGCGTTTAAAGCTCGCACGCACGGTACAGGGTATGTACGTAATGCTGCTCGAGCAGGTGTGACAGTTTCCAGATTAAAATCAAAGGCCTAAATGGACACTACGTTAGTAATTGAATTTTTATTCAGTATTATGAAATCATATTTTTGATGAGTTCCTCATATTGGCCATCCTTTAACTTCTTTTCGACTTTTTTCAGTAAAAGTTTATAATTTCCACTTAAATTGCTCCACTAAAATTATCATTTTTTTGGATCTACCTAGGTTGTTCTTCGTTAAATTAAGATTTGTATAAAGTTGTCAAATTAGATTATAATTATTAGGTAGAAATTTCAAAAATATAGTGATTAAAGCAGTGAAATTTTTTGCAGAAGAAAATACAATTTGACATGCAGATTCATTGTTAAGCAAAAAAAAACATTCTTCTAGATTTCTAAACTACTCATTTTCCTTCAGCTATATAATTTATGATGATTAAAAGGGCGTTTTGGAAAGAAAAATGTAAAAGTCTAAATAAGTTAACTATGTAAAAAGTCTATCGCTTGGTACTCTGGGGTGTACATTATTTTTAAACAAAGACGAAATTAAGTATTATTTGAGGAATAATGTTACAAAGCAACATAGAAGGCCAACATATTCCAGAAAGACGGAAGAACGTTACTTACCTAGTGGTCCCTTTTAAAATACTTTTACATTACCTTCTGCCCTGAAGGCTTCTATAACAATATTTAAAAGATAAAGATAACGAGAAAGAAATGCTTCAAAATTTTACCAGTAACTGAAAATGCACTCGCTTGTCCGACTAAAATGCTTTAGGATGTTAGCGAGGAGAGGAGGACGAATTGATCAGACATGAGAGGTTTTATTGAAATAAAAATAAGTAGTATGTACAAAACCAATTTCTCAAGTTTAACATAATATTTCAGATAAATACAGAATATACAATTAAAGAATTTCACAATTATTTCATAGAAACTTAAAATATAAAATATTACTATTTCTTTTAACTTGAAATTTTCGGGTACCAGGTAATCATAGTTAAATTCTAATCTAATTTTGACTTTTGTTCAAAAGGAAAATAATTAAGCAATAAAGCACCATATGATTGCCTATTAACTGAAGGTAGAATGTATATAAACAATTTATTTTAGGCTCATGATATCGAGAATGAAGAACCAAATAATAATTTACTTTAACTGTCCATAAATATCGTTACGAAAGTAAAATTATTTACTTTTTAAATCCGAACGCGTAAGAAATCGAAAGATGTTGTTGAAAAATGGAATTTCTAAATATTATTACCTAATATTTTTATCGTTAAATTTTGAAGAGTTTAAATATCCCATTAGAATGTTTTCAAATATTCTGATGATAAAATTGATTCACTGAAAGTGCAAGTTTTTCTTTTTTTTCCTTTTTTCTTTGATTTTCTTTGACATTTTATTGAAGATGTTGTCAAGAAGGGTAATTATGAATTATTCCGAATGAATATAGATCAAGTTGACTGCTTCATATTTCATAGAATTTTTATTATCATGTAATGAGACTTTCTCTATATCTTATAAGCCATATTTTTAGCACAGCAGTAAAATTCCATTAGAAAAGGAAAATTTTCTACAGAGTAATAGCTTAATCCATATTTACTACGGCGTTCCATAATAACCCTGGCTTATGTCGCTAAATGTTTTCATTTGAAATGATTTGCGTTATATTCAATCATAGAATTTTAGAATTTTAAGCAATTAGTATCAGAATTGTAAGATGCAATTTTAAATTTAAGTTTGAAGTTGTACAAGTACGATATATTTCCAGGCGGAAAAAATATATTGTTTATGTAAAGTGGAAAGTATTATACATAATATTCATTTGCTTTGTACAGAAAATGTATAAAATTCATGAAAATGATATATAATATTTTTTACTATATATAATTTTCCGTCTGGGTTTCAATTTTAAATCATAAGATTATAAGGGCTAATTTTTGTAAGATCCTGTCATTCAAAATATGTGTTACGCGTGCATTTATTATGTTATCTTTCTTAAAGAAAATCACAAGTACATCAGTTTTCCATTATTTCAAAGACTTTAAAAATAGAATAAATCTATTTTTCTACTCTGATGCGTTCTCTTCTGCAAATAAATTTCATATTTTTTCTTTGCGGCAGATGTTTATGTATAAAAAAGTGCGATGATAGCTTTAATGTGTAAATATACTAATTCAAGCGCTAATATTAGGAAAAGAGAATTTCTGCAAATTCTCAATTGAGCCCGAGTCTCGCAAATTTTCCTGTATATGTTCTTCGACTGTAAAACTCTGTACACAAGGTTTGAATGCTTCGAAAGAATGCTGGAGAAAACTATAAAAGATAAATGAATTTGAAAATATGTATGAGCGAGTGTAGAGAATGTACTAAGGTTTCCTATGAATTTCTTAATTATTACTACCAATGGTCTATACAGGGCATAGTTTGTAAGGTGTGAGCCGGAGTTTACTAAAGTAAACAATAACAGAAGAAAAATGAGATGTATGTATCGTAAGAAAAGAGATAAATATACCTGAATGCTATGTTAAATTAAAGGCAACACATATTACATACTCACGCAAAAACGCAAACTCAGAAAAACACGCAAGTCATGGTAATAAGATCGAGAAACTTGTTAAAATCTGTGAATTATAGTATAAAATAACTAATTATGGTGTACTAATTATTTATCCTCACCTATTCAAAAAAATTGGTTAAAATTAGGTAAAAAAATGTCGTAGCCCATTAAGACGGTTATTATGTCGTACGAATCTCTCCCTCCCTTATAATTTCCCTACTCTAGTTTCCTCTACTCTTGTACACTGCAACTCTTCTCCTTTTCCAGCTTCTCCACGCATTCATTAAATTTTCATACTTCCCCTTTTTTACTTTACCTCTCTTTACTTCCCAATCCCTTATTTCTCCTACTAGAATAGATCAACATACTTATAGGTTAAAGATTTCACTATTTTTTTTTTTTTAATTTATTT
>NC_046658.1:49872120-49877539 GCF_010883055.1 Belonocnema kinseyi | reverse complement strand
CATTATTTATTTTATTTATTTTTTATTTATTATTTCACTATTTAAAGTCTTCAGGTCAGAGCCAAGGTCATTTTAAGATCAAATATGAAGGAAAAAACCGTTTAAGTGGATAAAACCATGATTTTTGTACATGTTTGGGGCTCTGAATCTAAATTCAAAGTCTGTTTGACTCCATCAGGTCAAGGTGAAGTTAATTTCAAGATCAAATTTTGTTCAAGAAATGAAAATGCGTTTTTACCGCGGATTCTGAAAAAGTAGGATATTTTACGTTAGCATTTGGTTTGTGACATCTACATAAAAATGACCTGTACAGGTCACCTAACAAGCAGTTGGTTATGCAAAAGTTGTTTCGGTAATGGTGGTCGACCATCTGGTGATCTTGGTTGTAAACTTGAAGGTTATTATTTTTTAATCATGTTCTTTACGATTAGTACAAAAATTACGCGTGCTATCAAAAAGTTATTGATGACAAAATGGAATGCTTTTTTACTATTCATATTTTTCATTGCGTGCGTCGTTTGTCCAAAAAAGTTTTTTCTTATTTTTAATGTTGTTTTTTACAAATTTAAGAAAAACTGAGCTTCCTATTACAAAGTGATTAATAACAAATTTGTAGCTTTTGTTAAGTGAAAAACTTTTGCTGTATTATTTTTGATGTTGCTTGATAGTGTAAAACTCCTTCCGAATTTCAGGACGATGAGAAGGATACATACAGCACATACACATATACATATATATATATATATATATATATATATATATTTAACAAAAAATTGTTAAACGACCACGGCAGGATCCTACTAGGAGCAGCTGTTATTTCAAAATGACACCGGCCTTGGCATATTCTTTATAACCGAATATTTTGGGTACAGTCGTTGTTGCTCCCCCTAAGGATCTTAATATCTCTCCTTCTTTCCTTTTCTTTAGCAGTGATGTTGTAGTCGACCAGAGCCGAGAATTCGATCACGAAGTATAGTTCGTTTCTCGAAGTCTTGGAGAACGATGCCACGCCTCGGGTAGAAAATGGAGACTGATGTTCAAAAATCATAATTCCAAAAAATTAGGCACTTTTTGTTTTGGAGAACTGACTTTTATCTTCTTTCGGAGCGTTCGGTAGGGTAGGGTCGTGGCCAACACCGTAAGAGCAACATATATAGTACCAAAGACGGGAGCTTCTTGACATTTAATGTGGTCACGATATATTAAGAAGAAAGTAACACCATTATGCAAAAATAAAATCCTCTGTGCTTAAATTCAGCTCTAATGATCTGAGAAAAGAAAAAGTTTGTTCCTTCGACAAGCACTGATTTTATACATTTCTGTGAAGGTTTCCGTGCAGTTTCTTGTCAAGCAGCTGTTGCCAACATTTTTCTACTTCTGCTTTATTCACTTCAGCTTTTAGAAGTGAAACCCCTAAATAGAGTAATGCAGTTTCCTAACTTGTGATGTTAAAATGCTGGCCAAACTTATCGGCAGCCTCCACCGCGGCTTTCTTCAGTAATGCTCCTTTGCCAATCATCTTGTGGTTCTTGACCGTTTTTAGTATAGGATCTAGATCATTTGCAACAATGTAAGCTGTACTTAGAACAATGCGGTTAAAAAGACACTGGCTATTCAGAACACCGCATCTGACTTTACAGCGTAAGATGTACCATCGCAGAACAGACAAATTGATATGCAATCTCTTGTATATATGCATGATCTTACGTGTGTTAATCTTTTTCGATGCCGATGGTTACGAATACTAAACATGTCAAAGAAGATGCTAGTATCTGCTTCAGAGAGACTCATGAACTGATTTTACGTCCTGAATGCGGCTTTGAGGGACAGTCAGTAGAGCGGGCAGAGATGACCTTTTTTACTAGTAGCGTATTCTAATATTGGGCAAACTTTGGATTTTCCCAACATTAATAAGCCTTCTAAATTTCAGTCTGATTGCACAATTTCTTTTGTTCCGTGAAGCTCTGATAAATTCCGTTTTCAGCCAATAATAATGACAAAATTAATTTTGCCTTCATTTCCGAAATTCACATAAGAAATTTATCTAGCAGAGAAGACTGACTGTTCCATAAGACGTTTGTTTGTCCCTGATGCGCTCCACTAATGTTCATTTGTTTTTTGTATACTCGCTTAAATGTTAGCTTACTTAGCTGATACTTTTAGTGCGAAAAGAACACAAATCAAATGCTTATAGTCTTCTCTCGAATAAGATTGAAAAATTGATTTAAATGGATTGCTTTGACTTTCAAATTTTGTTTCTTTTGTCTAAACGTACCAAATTTTCTTCACGGGAGGCTATTAAATGTCCACTTTTCGAGGATCCAAAAGATTGAGTAGAAAGGCATACATTTCACTGAAGGTGTAATCTTATGCTGTCAACAGGTAAGTTTTATATTAGTAACTGATTTCTAAGGGAATAAATAACGTCTTTTAGAGTAATTGCCGATAATATGGCTAAGAAAGTGGAGACAAATTTATATAAAAGTATATATCCTTACTGTGTGTATACCCAAGTAGTCTAAATGATTAATAGTTTTCATAAAAAATAGGTACATGCTAACAATTGGTCAATATTCATTAAAAAAAGCTCATCGTTAAAAAAAAAGTAAACGATTTCAAGGCATCTGCGAAAAAGCTTTTCGACATCGCTGCACGCAAGTGTGCTTATTTTAAAATTGTAGATGCCAATGGATAAAAAAGTACCCATATTCGAACAGCTTTTTTTTAATTAGAAAAATCCAAGGTTGGAGAAATTGCTTCAGTAGACGTTCCTGAATAAAAAAGAAAACAGCAAAAAAGAATAAGAAGATGTGACAATCTTAGACTCGTACGACAAAAAATTCAATATTACCTAGATGATTTATTGTGTCTTCATGTTGTACCTCTGTATTAAAGGTGATAAGAGTTCATCACAATCCTACTCAGAAATTATTGAAGAAGAAGAAAAGTATATTTCTTCCAAAAAATAAAACATGAGCTCTTCTAATCAATAATCATCTGCATTCAAAAATGCATACATTCTTGAACCTTCTCTACTTATCGATGAAAACAAAATAAGAAATGGACGAAAAAAAGTCCGAACAGATCTTATTGAAGCAGCATGTAAGAAATTACCACCTCTAGGTCTGTAATTTAATGGTCAAAAGGATAAAACTCTATCTAATTTTCAAGACGACCAGAAGTTTTATCGTAAAATTTTTATTGTGGAGCATAGTTCTCTTGTCGGAGAACCCGGATCTCTGTGTTTAGGTCATGTGACTCCAAAATCTGGAAACACACAAGACATTCGTGAATTTCTATTCAATTTTTGGGAAAACGAAATTAACGGAGGTTAAAGTAAACTTTTTGTTTTAGATCAAACGGCATTGCCATTCACATCGTTTGTAAAGTTGGAGTCATTCGCAAAATTTAAGAAAAAATGTATGGGTCCCTTCAATAGATTATGATCCAACTTTATTTTGATGAACTTCCATTACGAAGTCTTTTCCATCAGGTATTTATAGGAGCACCTGGTCTCGAATCATTTTAAGGGCCTATTGGATCTACGCTTCCTAGGCATGAACAGCTTCCTATAGTTTGCCTTCAAGCAATAGATTCAGAATTACCTACAATCACTGATGAAATTTTGATAATATTGAGTAAATATCAGAAATATCTTTTAGAAATTTCACATTCTATAAAATCTGTTAACTACTCTCATGATCTAAGTCGTTGAGATCCAGGTCCTCTCAAACATGTAGGATGGAATACTTTTTTCGCTTTCAATAAAAATGTGCACTTCAGAATGGTAAGGGATCATAGATCTCAGGTAAGACATGATTAACTTCAAAACATTATTTTTGCTAGACAGAACGACGCGAATGTATTGTGAACTTTTAGGATTCCTAAGTGACGAAAGGCCTTATAGTACTTCAGATTCTAAACAGATTTCTAAATTAATTTTCATGCACGTTCCTTGCTACACCTAAGTAGTGTTACGCACGGTCAAAGTCGTGACGATAGCTTCGAAAAAATATGTGGAAGTCATTTAAAAAGGCGGTTACATCAGATCCGTTTTACAATCAAGGCAAAAATTCCAAAATCTGAAAGAAAAAAGCAATGCTGATAATTCACTTAGTTCTGCAGTATAGTTGGATAGTTAGGCAGGACTAAGGAAGGAAACAAAAATACAGTTATCTCCACGTGGTTGGGTCTGATTTACTATACAGTGAGAAAAGTACTGCAGAAGTGAAATGAGAATATAAAATGTCTAATAGTTCTACATTAAAATCCTATAAGACACAAGATCCAGAGGTGCTTGCTTAATTATTCATAAATAGGCATTTTTAGCTAGTTTTCTCTTTACCCTTACTACTTTTTTCAAGATTATATTCATAAATAAATGTATAAGGAGTGTATTGTGTTGGCATTACGGCACAAATTATCAACAAAAAAATAAAAATGTTGAAAAAACTCAACTTTTGCTCACTATTAGAATCCGTTACTCGGAAAAAAGGTTTTTTACGGCCCACTATAATGCCCAGATATATATAGGTCTCTCTAGTCTCAAGATGGCTAATAACACTAATATCCTCAAATTCAGACAAATGCTGGAACACTTTCCCGATCCAAAGTCTGTATTAAACTTTCCTGTGTACTTTTTGACAATATTTAAGGCGAAGGACGTTATTCGTTATCACATGCTAATTTCCAGATGAGATAGTAAATATAGTTTCTCAAAGGCGCTTCAATCTCGCCATGCATGTAACTATGTGTGGATGAACATTCAAGCTTTCCAAAAGGCAGAAGTTAAGTCTATGAAGGTTAAATTAAAAGATTTCTGGTGGTCAATCCAGGGCATTGACAGCACGCGCTGATGGGCTGCTGTGTCTTTGCAGATGCACCTTTCAATTATTAGGTTGGACCAGCTGCCTTTTTTCGACAAGAGTATCCCGAGTAAAAATACTTCGACTTGAGTTCGACTTGGTTATGTCTTGAGTTCGTCTCCAAGACACCGATGTCTGGCTGCATCTCAAAACTGAGTTGAGGCATAAGCCTTCGCCTTACTTTTATGACCACGATAGGTAAAACGGCGTTTACTTGTCATAAGTCGAGCCTTGTCTTGGCGAAGACGACGTTTACTTGACTCAAGACGAGCCTTGTCTTGGATGATTATGAAACCTTTTTTGGCTCCTAAATGAGATTAAAATTGATGAATGAAAAATTTGTAATTATTAAATTATTTATTTTTAATTTAAAAATTCAGAATCCGTGGGTGTGAATGAGTATAACCCTTAAAAATTTTCTTCAAAAAAATTAAAATTGTATTTTTCTAGAAGGATCTCCTAAGCCGTTAGAAATACCTAAAAATAAACAACATGTTGGGTACCGTCGTCAAACAAGTATAATACAAATAACGACCCGTAAATAAGTTTATTTA
>NC_046658.1:49860088-49872020 GCF_010883055.1 Belonocnema kinseyi | reverse complement strand
CTACAAGATTGTTTAAACATTAACAAAGCTAAGCTTTTACGGCTGTTAGAATTGTCCTTTTTGTTAGGGCAGGTATACGATCGAAGTTATGAACCGCACGTGTTTGAGTCATAAGAATTCGACTCACGAGATAAATTTATTTCTTTAAGACATCAAAACTTGTCTTTAAGGCATAAACTCCCTGGATTCATCTTTCCCTCTTCTGTATTTGCCTTCCTACGTCAGATAACACCCGTATTTTGCCAACAATATGCTGCTTGATTATCAGCTATGACTGGTTCAGTGGGTAATTATAGATCTGTAGTTATTCAACAAACTATCAAATTCTTTCCGTGAATGGTCTACCAGATGACGTGTAGCAGCAGTTCAAAACTTATTAATTTTTTTGTGTCCGAGCTCCGACCTGAAGCGCTAGTCGAGCACTTTCGGACGTGCGCGGATATCATATTGAGTACAATATGACACGAATTTTCAACTAAAATGATAAATGTTCATGAAAAAATGAATTTTTAATTAAGGGGTTTAACATTCTACCGGGTATAGTTAATTTTTTATTCAAAAATATAAATTTGAAACCAAGAAGATTAATTTTATACTAAAAAAGATGAATTTTTAACAAAATAGATCCATTATCAACTAAAAAAATCGATTTTCAACCGAAAGTTAAATCGGTAAGTTTTCATTTTAAAATATTAATATAAGAAAATGACAATATAATCAAAATAGTTCACTTTTCCATAAAATGGATGAATATTCAACAAAAAGAATAAAGCTACATAAAAGAAAATAATTTTTTAAAATAATGTCGATCAAATTTCAGCCCAGAAATAGGGGAATAATTGAAGAATAAATTATTTTGAATAAAATTATTGCGTGTATCAAATTGAGTACAATATAAAACGAATTTTCAACTAAAATAATAAATGTTACTGAAAAAATAAATTTCTAATCAAGTGGTTCAACTTTCCTCAAGATATAGTCAATTTTTTAATCAAAAACATTAATTTTTAACTATGAAGATTCATTTTTTACTAAGAAGCTGCATTTTCAACAAAATAGATTCATTATCAACTAAAACTATCGATTTTCAACCAAAGTTAAATGGTTAAGTTTTCAGTTAAAAAGATTAAGTTAAAAAAAAATAATAATATGATCAAAATAGTCAACTTTTCCACAAAATAGATGAATTTTCAATTGAAAGAATGAAGTTTCATTTGTAAAGAAAATTTTTTGACAAAGTGAATCAACTTTAAGCCAAGAAATATAGAAACGAATAAGTAGTAAATTATGTTGAATGAAATTATTGTGGATATCATTATAAGTACAATATAAGACGAATATATTGTTTTTCAAGAGACAGTGAAAAGATGAGTTTTTAATGAAAAAAAAATTTCAACTAAAAAATTAATTTTCCCAACATTCAACATTCAACCTAGCAGCTTCATTTTAAACCAAAAAAGATGAATCTGTAATAAAAAAATTTAGTAGTTGATATTTAAAGTAATGGAGATTTTTTATTCAAATACCAACTACTAAATTTTGTTATTGAAAATTCATCTTTTTTTGTTTAAAATTCAACTACTAGTTTAAATATTTGAACCGATTTGTTAAAAAAATACTTTTTTTGTATAAAATTAATCTTCTTGGTTGAAAATTTCGCGATACTTTATTTAAGATTAAACAAACGCGTCCGAACGTGCTCGACCGGCGCTGGAGGTCGGAGCGCGGTCACAAAAAATCAATAACTTTTGAATTATTGCGACATACAAACTTTTTTTTTCACCAAAATTTTCGAAAGAAATTATAGAATCTATTGGCCCGTTGAAGAATTCTTTCACAGACGAAGAAGTTTAATTCATTTTCAATTGTTTAAAACAAGCGATTATTTAAAAATAAAATGTTCTTTACCACTGATCAATTTTTCAGCGTAAAGTATACTTCGAAATAAAAATTTGCATGACTCAATTATTCAATTTCGATGAATCGTTCGCGAGTAATCCATTTTTGAAAAGAAAATTATTAAGAATTCTGATTGTTAATAACTAAAAAAGATTTTTTTTTCGAAAATATTTTAGGGGAATTATTTTAACATAAAAACTAATCGAAATCTGTATAAATTAATTGAAAATAGAACTATAGATTTAAACGTGGCAAACTTGAAATAATTTGACACAAAACTAACTTTATCTCTCAAAAATCAATTATCCTAAACATATACTAGAAATCCACATTGTTTATAAAATATGATATTCAATTAATAAACCTAGTTTAAGAGCAGCTATTTTATTTATTTAAATTCACATTATGCTGCAGCAGTTACGGCATCACTATTAAACTAATTATTGCTACTATGAATGTTATGGTGTATACATTAAAATTAACAAAACACCTGATTTTGAATGAAGTTGATTCATTACATAGTATATTTATTGAGACTGAAGTATTTGTATGTCAGGTTCGGTTAATCTCTCGACAATTATAAATGATCAACAAGTGCACTTTTTTAAAATTAAATTAAATTTTTATTGAGAGAAAAGCTCACAGGGCTGAAGCACCTTTATGATCTGAACAAAGTATACAAATAATATAACATACAAAGATATAGAACTATATGTATGTAATATTGCAAACGTACATTTACGGAGATTAATTGGTTATAAAAAAGTATTTAAGTTCATGTAAGTATATGCTGTAAGAAGTTACTCAAACCAAAACTAAAGTAAAGAAAAAGCAATGAAACTGAACATAATAGTGAGAGAATGCAAGATACAGATTAAGTCCACAGAGTTATATTAAATAAAGGTGTACCCATAGATTTTAGAAATCTAGAGAACATATTTTTAAATACTAATACTATAGGTGCATTGCGAGTACTATTCTGCAGTTTATTCCCAAGCCGCCTCCATTTAATGACAAAAGATTTTTGCATTAAACATTTTCAATGAGCAAGTATTGCCAGGATACGACTTCTATCGCGCAGCCCAGGTTGACCTGGAAGTTTCATATTATCGCGCAAAAACTATTCCAATAAATAAATAGGCTTTCTATTTTTAAAGATCATGTACAACAAATTATCCATAAAATATTGTCTTCTCTTGGCAACTGTCATAAAACCAACTCTTTCCCTATACTCAAAAATATGATCAAATTTGGACAGGTTATAGGTAAAACGGATGCAGGCATTGAAAGCAAGTTTAAGATTGCAATTAAGTTCATCAGAGATTTCATCATATACCACATACCCATAATCAAAATAAGGGAGAATGAAGGCTTTTACAAGGTAGATTCGCGTAGCTGCAGTCAAAGAGTCCCTACTCTTACTAAGCTGATGTAAAGTTCTGAAGAGTTTGCGTGATATAAGTTCAGCATGCTCTTCTCAAGAAAGAGTCCTGTTGAATATCAAACCAAGATCATTGACAGAATCAGAGAAAGTAATAGCGAAACCGTCCAAGTACAAAAGTGGAACGGAATCTAAGACTTTAGATGGATTATGAGTGGAGGTAAGTAGTAAAGCATATGTTTTAGTGGACTAAATTTTTAAACTATTAGATACCACCCAGTTGTATTATTATTATTATTATTATTATTATTACACCATTAAGCCATTTCCCTTTCGGGGTAGGCGTGACTCACTCGGTAGGGGAAAGGAGTAGTGTGTGGAAGGGAAAGAGATTTTTCAGATTGATCCAGAATTCTCGTGCTATTTAAGTAAATAACACGTTCGTTCCGCAACACTGCTCCGACCCAGGTTGCTGATCAATCTCTCTAGCAATCGCCCCAAGCGAAGAACCTCACAAAGTCGTTATGTAAGGTTCCCCACTTGGGTCCATTAGTAGCCAAGGTCTTTGTTTCAGGCGTCATTCACTCTGCTGACACTTTTAATTAACTATTTGCCGCCATACTTTCCTGCCCTGACATACTTCACTAGCTTCTTTTATGTCCATGCATTTTTTCATGCAGGCTCTCGTGTTTCTGTGACTTCTTATGTCTCTTCTAACTATGGTCTCATTCACAATTTCTAACCATTCTTTCCGCGGTCTAACTCTGGGCACGCTGCCATTTACTTTACCTTGATACACTTGTTTCGTTAGTGGTTCATTTGGCATTCTCTCAACATGTCCGAACCATCTCAACCGATTTCTTTCCCATGTGTCTACTAGCGTCTCTTCTGCACCACATTCTTTTAGAATTATCTCGTTACATTTGAAGTAGATCCCTAAGCTTACTAAGTGACCCAAAAATATATGTTTTACTATCATCAGCATAAAGGTGATATTTACAGTAGCGTAAAACGGCTTAAAAGTCGCATGTCAACACATTAAAAATGTTGTGACCAAGTATTGAGTTATCTCATTTTCATTTATTGCAGCTTTAAATTAGCACTACTTAGGGCAGCAATGATGGTGCTGTGCTCCCTTCGAATTCCAGACTGGAAAGGATCAGTCTGGTTATGCCTATCCAAATCTTTAGTTTACTGGTTATTTACTATTTTCGCAAAAGGTTTGGCTATTGCACTGAGGATAGAAATAGGACGAAAATCTGTTGGGGTTGAAGGATAAGTAATCTCTGGTATAGCGCGAATCAGCGCTTCTTTCCAACTATTAGGGAAAATTCAAAGCTGTAGAGAGCAATTGTAAATATGTAGTAGACTAGGAAGTATCACGCGGAGAGAAAGTTTAACCATTTTACCCGAGATACCATCAATGCCGATGGCCCCTGAGGTTATCTTGGCAATTACTGGAAGTAAAGAGTCTTCCCCAATATAAGAGAAGTAAAAGTTAGCATTATTAAAGGGAGGTGATTCAATGGATAAGAGAGTAGTATCAGTTGGTAGAGGGTCAATCAAGAAACGTTTCATAAAATCATTTACCGGGTAGTTCTGATCAAAGGTTTGACTCTGAGAGGAAATGATTCCAAGCCGCCAAAGGACCTTCCAGATATTTTCATTCTTTTTCTTGTTAACAATTGCGTTATAGTTGTATTTATTTTAGAGTCCCTTATCTTAGTTTGAACCAGATTACTAAGGACACGAAATTCCTTCCATCTTGCCTTGTCATTAGTTCTTCTAGCTTGAGAATACTTTCTTTCTCTCCTTTCTGAGATTTTAAATCTTTTCCGATATCCACGAACAATTTTTTTTCCTCGAATGAGTCATGTACCGGGGTTATGACAACAAATGTTGAAATTAATATATTATTAAGTTTGTCTACCTTTGAATTTAAATTTTCATCAGAGAATGCAGTTCTCCAATCAGCTTCAGACAGCAGAGGAAACAATCTATCCTGATTAACTTTACTAAGGTTTCTCAATTTTTTTAAACACGGGGTATGATTTGTATTTGAATTAAAATTGTAATATATTTGAATAAGATATGGTTGGACAAGAAGCGAACAGGATGTTAAGAGTAACTTTGTACTTTAGTAAGATCTTCCACAGCCATAAGGTCAATCCATGTACTAGACATTCCGGAATGGTGCGTAAATCCATGTGGAACTACAGATAAACCAGCTGAATTGATCAAAGGCGTAAAGTAATTTGATTGGTTGGAGCAAATATTTAAGTTCGTATTAAAATCTCCTGTAATTATAAAATTACCACAATTAAGCATGTGATCAAAAAGCTCCGTCTCAATTTCATTACCAAACCCAGAAATGGGCGATTTATAAACAACTCCAAAAAGTATGCGGTTACAAAATTGATAAACGACAATAAATAAAAATTTAGTAGTCGGCTAAGTAGTTTCAGTACTGACGTGTAAGATCTTACCCTCTAAATCATTATGGACATATAAGCAAACCCCGCCACCTCTACGAGACTCCCTATCCTTTCTGAAAAGTGAATAATTATTAAGGCTAAAATTTGACGAATGAAATTGATGCTTGAGCCAAGTCTCAGAAACAGCTACAATACGAAACGATATCTGAACAAGATAATCAGCAAATTGATTAAAATAAGCGCAGGCAGGGATTCAGCATCTACAGGACATATATTAAGAAAGACCATCAAGTCTTACAAGATTGAGACAATGCCATATATAGAACAACTAAAAAAAGAGGCCTTCAATAAAACTTGATTAACTTAAAAACCTTCCATTTCCGTAGAGCAGCTCACTTGTAAGAAAGAGTCAAGTATAAAATACAGGTGAGAAGTGGGTAGTACCAAATATTATTAACCAAATAAAAAAAGTACCGAAAAGTGTACATAAAGAGTATACCTGAGCAAGAATAATAGATCATAGGCTATCATTTTTTCTGAAAGAAGCGTAGTAATCTTATTCAACCATTAAGTTTCGCCGGAAGACCACGCTTTCTTTTACCTAAATTAATTAAGTTCCCACATGTAGCTTGTGAGTTAAAGGTGGCTATTATGATAGGTAGAAGCAAATATCGAGAAGCAGTATAGTTAGCAGATCTGAAAATGTAAACAATTGTCAGATCCTGCTTAGTGAGGGGTACCCCAAGATAAAAGCGATTTGACAGATCGTAGCTCAAAGGTCTTCCCCCTCCTTCACTGGCAAACCATGGAGGTACGTCTTGCAGAGAACAGCTTGTTCTAGATTACTGCATTTCAGGGTTAAGGCTTCGACTTGAGATTCAAAAGTCAATTGTCTCTCCAGAATATTTTTAGACGGAGCAATAATATTATTGACGTCGGATAGATTTGATGTAATTGCTTCTTCTAGCACAGAAATGCGCTTGGCGTTGTTAACGATGAAATCTTTCATTTCCTTAATATAAGCGTCAAAAGATTTATTGAAGATGGTCTGAGCATCTTCAAATGCTTCAAACAAAGCCTGGATCTGCGTCATACCCGCCTCATGACATTTTCGTAACCCTCTCGTGATCAACTCTTTACACACAAAATGTACGGAGCGACACGAAGCGCGTTATCTGCAATCGACCAGGGTCGTAGTAAGTTCGATAGTAATTGTTTGAATTTAAATTAAAAATGGCAGATGCTCCTATAACTTTTAATTTTTAGAATTGCCAAAGATATGGACCATGTTCAAACTGTAAAGGGCAGAAAAAGTAGGAATAACCAAAAGTAGCTCACACTGTTTACGAGAAAGACAATGACGGAAATACAGGAACAGATAAAATTGTATTGGTCGACGTAAGTCAATAGGAAATAGCAAACTTATCGTGTCACGCAATTTTGTATAGCTGATGGCATATGCTAAGCCCTTATGATTAATAACATTCGCTGCTGGAAAAGATATCTCCTGTCTCGAGGACGAACTTTTTACAAAGATATTCTTTGTGATGACAAGTATCAAAATAACTTAAAAGTTTTAGTTAAAAAGTCTATTACACAAGCATAAAAACTAAAAAAGAAAATCCGAAACGTTTTTAACTTTTACATAACTTTGAATACAAAATATTTTGGAGTAATATATACTATTAATTACAAACAATTATTTAATCAATGATATAGTATCATAATCTTAGGTGCTATAAAATTTTTTAAAATCAGAATAAAACGAAGTACTTTTTTTTATAAAGAAATATACGTTTCACCTAATCATTGAAGTAATTTAAATTTTCGATTCCAAAAAACGTTTTTCAATATAAATAAATTCAAAGTGGAACTTTTGAAATTTATTACATTTCATAAAACGACCCGAGTCGAAATTTAGATCCTACTTTGTAGTTGCAGTTCCTTATTAGCACCTGCTTTAATGCTATTTAAACTTATAGTCCCTGCTTTAAACTTTTAACTCCTACAGAACGAAACATTAGAGCCTCCTTTGAAGCTGTAACACCCCTCTGAAGCTACTTTGAATCTTTAGAACCTATATTTTTAAAACTCAAGACCCTACTTTGACGCTGTTTAACCTCTTCTTTAACACTGATTCTAAATTGAATATTTTGAGCCTACAATGTTTGAACTTCAAGAAAATTGAGTAAAAATTCATTTTTACTCAGGTTAATTGAACGCGTTGGTCATCTTAATGGCTAAATGCACACTGAATTAACAAAAATATTTAATTTAAGATTTAACCTTATTGTCAATAATTATTTATATATAAATCAATAGTTCCTTGCAATGCATAATCATAGAAAAATATTTTCTCGTGACTGAAAATGCTGAAAAGTTGTATGAGAATGATATTCATCATGGAAAATTACTAAATACTGTCGATTAATAAGTCATTATACACATTTTTATCAATAATTAATTGAAGTGTGTGTATTGAACAGTCATGTAGGTGCTTTAGAATCACAACAAATTATGAGAATAAAATATTTTCTATCGCTAAGAACAAATATTATCAATGAAAAAAAATTTGAAATATAAATGTAATAAGTATAATTAAATTTACTGATTGTATTATATTTTCGTTAGAGTATTGCGGCTAATTTATTTGCAACATGATTTCATGGAGAAAATCATTTTTTCCAAGGAACCCAGTACCACTTTTCCAATGGTTTAGTCATTTTTGTTACTAAATAATAATTATTTAGATTCGAGAGTTTCTTTAATTTATTTATCATATTTATTGAAGAATAAGAATGGCCAAATGAATGAAAAATAATAATTGACTATCTTTTAAAGCGTATAACGTAGAATGCCTCTAAAAACCAGAAGCAATTTACATTAAACTATTCAAAAATCGTGAATTAAATAAAGATATATTAAAAGTAATTATTTAATTAATTGTTTCAGATTTAACAAGATTATGAACCTTGAATTATTGGACAAGTGGTAATTATTTTTATCGAAGACATTCTAACGCGTTCCGTGAGCTGAATCGGTCAGGGCGTTTGGCGTTTAGTAAATACTCAGTGGGTGCGTGCGATCTCGGGTTCGTTTCTTAGTACTTGCGGATTTTTCAGTGCACTATGCTTTAACGTCCTAATGGAAAAATTCTATTAATAATATTTCTAAAAAATAATTGCGAATATCCTTAATATTTATATCACAGATATTATTTTATTTTTTCTTACAAATAAACAATCTTATTTTTATTCAGCAATATTCATGTGAGATTATAGAGAACCTGCTTTTATGCCACAAGTCCTACAGTAGTAGTTTAAACTTTAAAAGAGGGTCTCATTTGTCTTAAATATACAGATCCTAATTTGACGCTAAACGTGTCCGAAATCGACCGTTTTTCTACGTTGAGCATCAAAGTAGGGTCAAAATTGCATTGAAATCACTACTTATTCAGAACCTACTTTACAGATTCTAGCGCCTGCTAAGGTAGGAGTTAAGGCTTCAAAGTAGGGCCTCAATTTTGACTCAGGGACGCTCAGTTTTAGAAGCAATTCAAATTTATTTATATTCAAGGGTAAAATTTCTTGGATGCAAGTAAAATTAAATTTAAATAAGCAAAAGTTGCAAAAGAGTTTTCTGATCTTTAAGATTACTGCATGAAAAAAGTGCAGAAGAGTGTTGCGATGCAGTTTGCTCTATTTAAAAAAAACCTGCAAATAAAGATTCAGTCCTTTGGGCGAATTTAATTCTTCTTCAATTATTTCGACAGCATTTATCACATTGATTTTACATATTTACTGCAGTAAAATTCATTACTGTTTTAGAAGATTTAAACTATCTTTTTAAAAACATAAGACCTCAGGCCTCGGGACAGGATTGCTCTATGGAAAGCTGTAATTTATTCTACTGAAACGACCAAGCTGCAGCTGCAATTCTATGAAAAAATATATATTATATGCCTAATCTTCAAAAATAATACTTAAAATTATTTTAAGTTTTAAAAGGAAAAAACTAGGTTTACTTTGAAGTATTAAATTATATTTTGTTCATTATTAGAAAGTTTAATATTAATATTTTTTATTAATAAATTTATTCGGTGCATGAAACATATTTGGATTCAAAATGAAAAGGTCATAGCACTATTAAAAAATATTCTAAACTTTTGTAAACACTTGCGAAGAAAAGTACCAAAAAAAATTTCAATTTGCAAAAATTTTCCGCAAAATTTTCAACCGACGCTATATAAAAAAAATTCTGCCCCAAAGTTAGAAATCATCTCATTTTTTTAGCCAATAATCCGGTTTTCGCCCAAATCGAATTTATGACCACCTTTATATTCCACCTTTCGTTTGGATTCACCATGCGGGGATCGTGTCGGGCTGGGTAGATATTCCGCTTGTACAATATTCGTTTCATCCCCTTCTGTGTAGTCTGTATACGTACGATAAGAAGCAAAAAATTTTGTCTGTACACATGTGGCATAAATATTGGAGATGAAAATGATATAAAATAATTTCTCTTAAGTATTCTAAATATAAAAATAATTCTTCTATTTGACGCATATACATACATGTACATATTTTTTTATTGAATTTTCATTACACATAAAATTAGAAATAAGTACTATATATATTCATGAACAAACATAATTAATTATAAATATTGATAGGATATAAATTAGAGAAGGTAGTAGAGACCATGGGTCAGGAAAGTTTGTCTACGCTTGGATGTTCATTTATTTATTTCTGGTCGTATGAACTGTCAGACGCAACTAGCGTCTAATTAACTAATTGCACATTGTGTGAAAATCAATCCTCACACAAAGTTTTCATACGTTTGAAGTCATATTATTAAACGTTATGATTTATCATCGTTAATTTATTCAAACAGAAAAACGTGAATAGGATTGCGCAATTTATTTGTAGTTAACCTTATCATCGATTTCCGATTTACTCAGCAATTTATTTTTGTCCATACATATGTAAAACCTGATTTAATAATAATATATAGTTATCATATTGAATGAAGATTCAAACTTAGTAAAGTGGGCTTTCGTATGTTTATCGTTTCCGGTCGACTGGATAGAGCTGACAGGACAGAAATCGGGTGATTTGGCAAAACAGTTTCAACGGATCAGTGATCTAATGATGCTGCAAGAATATATAGTTAAATTTCCCGGAATTTTCGATTTTTGAAAGAATGGAGTGGTTTTTTATTGTTCAAAAGAAGGATTTTTTATTTCGCAACTGTTTCACGTCTAGCCTAAGAATCTTGCAATGATTTAATCGCAGAAAGGCTGGAAACCCTGGTGGACAAAAGGAACCGAATGGAGCCTCTACAAAGTATCCGTAAAGACCCCATTGGGTCCCCATTTGGTTCCTTTTTAAAAAACTCGAAAAAACAGCAAAATCAACTTCTAAATTGTTGAAATTCGGATTCTAAATCAAAATTCCCTATAGAAGGTCACGGAATAATCCCAATAGTTTTTTTGTGAACGGTAAAAAGTTTCAAAAAAATATACGACGTATAACGCATGTTGACTGCTACTGACATGCAATGCGTTTGAAGTGTACTAGTCAACAGGCGTTATACGTCTTATATTTTTTAAAACTTTTTACCGTTGCATAAAAACTATTGCGATTATTTCATGACCTTCTATAGGGAATTTTAACGTAGCATCCGAATTTCAAAAATTCAAAAGTTGATTTTGCTCTTTTTTCGAGTTTTTTAAAAAGGAACTGAATGGGGACCTAATGGGGCCTTTACGGGTACTTTGTACAGGGCTCCATTCGCTTCCTTCGGTCCGCCAGGGAAGACAAGGAAACAAAATCGAAGTCAAGATTTGACCCTGTAATATCAATTTTGAGAAAAATCAGAAAAAGTAAATAAATGTAAATATGAACTAAGAACTATATAGATTCTCACTCACGACAGTGAACTGTTATTTATCGTTTTGACTGAGTTTCGGAGTTGATTTTTCATCCGCTTTAACCAAACCATTTTTTACAGAGGAATATTATTTATATTTAGAAAATAAAAGACAATTTTATAAAGTCAATTGCACCTGCTCCTCCCCCTTACTCTTAATTTTCGGATTTTCTATAGCCCACTAAAATGCTCCACAAATGCTCTAAATGCGCCACCGATAAAAAATGTTGCGCCACAAAACTGTAGGAGTTATATCAGGTGTTACGCGGGGCGGGGGGGGGGGGGG
>NC_046658.1:49858119-49859988 GCF_010883055.1 Belonocnema kinseyi | reverse complement strand
GGGCTGGTGTCAATCTTCTACACTAATAAAAAAATTTTAATTGACCATACCTATCTTGCATAATTTCAAAAGCTCTTAAATACGCCACCTCTAAAAAATGTTACGTTAGCTAATTAACAAAGACATCATATTTTGGAGGGGTGCAGTGTAACGCAGATGTTAAATTCTCAACAATGATGTGCAATAGAAAGTTGAAGACATAGATTCATTCGTCTTCGAATGCGCTCATATGCGCCATAAATTCTTTTTCGAAATTTTGAAAATTGCCCAAGATATGGAGATAACAAAATTTTACGAAGCGATGACCAACGAAATAAAAAGTTTGCAATAAAAAGTTTTCCACTTTCAAAAGGAACATAAACCCATCATCAACCACCTCATTGCCACTTGTTACCTAAATTGCACTATACAATTTTATGAAAAAGTTTTTCGTATAGAATTTCGAATGCACCCATATGCGCCACTTTTAAAATTAACAAAAAACCATAATCAACCCCCTCATTGCCACTTTTGACGATCTACTAATCAAAGCTATCTCCAAATAACATAAATTGCAATTAAAAATTCATAATTGTCTCTTTGAATAGGATTTTAAATGGGCTTATATGCGCCACTTTCAAAATTTACCAAAAAGAATAATCAACCCCCTCATTCCAACTTATTACGATCTACTATCCAAAGCTATCTCCAAATAACATAAATTACAATATACAAATTTATAATGGTCTCTCAGGATAGGATTTCAAATACGCTGATATGCGCCAGTTTGAAAATTAACAAAGAATCATAATGAAATTCCTCATTACCAATTGTTACCCACTGATATCTCCAAATAACCTAAATTGCAAAATAAAAATGTATAATGATCTCTTCGGATAGGATTTATATCCGCTCATATGCGCCACTTGCGAGATTAACCAAAAACCATAATCAACCCCCTTATTAGCACTTGTTGCGATACACTATCCGATGATTTAAATCCTGTTCGAGGATATCATTATAAATTTTTGTATTGCAATTTAGGTTATTTGGAGATATCATCGGATAGTGGATCGCAAGAAGTAGTAACGAGGGTTTGATTATGGTTTTTGTTCATTTTAAAAGTGACGCATATCAGCGCATTTGAAACCCTATCCAAAGAGACCTTTATAAATTTTCATATTGCAGTTTAGGTTATTTGGATATAGCATCGTTTGTTGGATCGGTAGCAAGTGGTAATGAGGGATTGATTATGGCTTTTCGTTAATTTTGAAAGTGGCGCATATGAGCGCATTAAAAATACTATTCGAAGAGACATTTATAAATTTTCATATTACAATTAAGGTTATTTGGAGATATCATAGGTTGTGGGATCGGTAACAAGTGGTAATGAAGGGGTTGATTATGGGTTTTTGTTAATTTTAAAAGTGGCGCATATGAGCGCATTTGAAATCATATCCAAAGAGACCATTAAAAGATTTTATATTGCAATTTAGGTTATTTGGAGATAGCTTTGGATAGTGAATCGGTAACAATGGGCAATGACGGCGTTGATTATGGTATTTTGTTCATTCTGAAAGTAGTGCATATGAGCGCATTCGAAACCCCATAGGAAAATTACTTCATCAATGCGGATTGAAAACTTTTTCTTTTGTTGGTCATCATTCGCAAAATTTTCTTACCTCTATATCTTGTGCAATTTTTGAAATTTTCAAAAAAAGTCTTTATTACTGCCATTTATTTGATAGTTTCTTCAATTCTTTTTTGTTGCAAGAGTTTGGAAATAAACTATTTTCAATAAAATAAGAACGGTACTATAAATTCAGTAGAATTTTAGACTATACAAATTCCTAACATTTCGGCTTTAAACATATGTTGTACAAACATACA
>NC_046658.1:49791474-49858019 GCF_010883055.1 Belonocnema kinseyi | reverse complement strand
TCCAGGCTTTTCTAGTCTATTTAATTTTTTAATTTTATGAAATTCTTGACCATTTATGTGCTTGAACTTATTTTTATTTTTTGCTGATATAACGCAGTTTTTATTGTGGTTTAGATATCATTCCGTAAAATTATAGGAAATTTCAAAAAAATAGTTAGCTTACTATTGTATAATCACCATACTTCTTAATCAATTTTAAGATTTCGAATAATTATAAATTTTTCACTCTGACCAAAGCCAAACTTGTTTTTAATAACAAAGTTCAAATTTTTTTCATTTTATTAATATCATTTCATTTAGGACTTTCGCATGATTAAAAACCGGTCATAATTTATTGTGGTAACTAACCAAAAATAATTTCCAGTGGGCTAGAGTTAGACACTTTTTTATACCGTTAAAAAGAAACACATTTTTTTATACCGTTCAAAAGAAAGACATTTTTTTATACCGTTAAAAAGCAAACTAATGAACGAAAATTATTTTTGCAAATTTTGCAAAGATAAGCTTTTGAAACCTAGAGATTTTGCATGAAATATGACACACATTTCTTTACGATTGCAATTAATTAGGAATAGTTGCTGCTCAGTAATTTTCAAACAATTTTTGCAAACAAATTTAAATTTTTTGAACATTTTTGCATGATTAGGCTTAATATTTTTACGGACTGTCCTTAGACAAGGATTTCTTGCTATCCTGTTTTCAAACTGTAAACATTTTTTTATTAACAAAATTTTTTAAACACGTGCGCTTTTTGACATATTTTAATGAGAAGGCTTGCTAGTTGATTTCACTCACAGAAAGGCATATTTATTAGAATATTGTCGGAATTAGCATTTGTTTATAAAAATTTTTTTAGTAACCTTAACCTCAACCTTTTTTCCCAATTTGAAAAGTTTCACAAAAAGCAAACTTTGTAAAATATTTCTAGTTTATCTCTCAAAAAGTTAAGCCTATTCGTACTTTAAATAAATGCTCAACAGATAATATTCTTAACTAATCGTAATCGCACATTAATATCTGTCATATTTCATACAATAGCTATAGATTTTAAATAGCTAATTAATCATTGCGAATTAGAAAAGGACAATTTCGAACTTTAATTTGTTTTTTTAACATTATAAATAGTTGCCTTTCGTACTCTAACCCACTTAACATTATTTTTAGTTATTTATAACCTTGATTTATGATCATCTTTAATGATATTGAGAAATTGAAAATAAATTATATCACGGAAAAGTTAGTAAAAAGAAATTTTAGGTTTATTATTAAATATGCCCAACTGTCGCTTTCAGTCCCCCCGTTTTCGGCCTTTCTGAAACTTTCTAGTTTTTCGGTCTTCCCGACACTGGACTAAAAGCAAGAGTTTGGTGCAATAAATTTTATTTTAGATATAGGGAAATATAGTTAGTTACTCGTTATAGCTAGAAGGGTTACGGCTATTTCTAAAAATAAGAAACTTGCAAATCCAGAAGAGACGCCAAAATTTTATTAAAATACTAGATGGATTTAAAAGGAGTTTATGTATTCTAAATAGGAAAAAATTTAAAAAGGCGACGTTAGTGGCAAATTGAATTCGAAAATTAGTTGGAATCTTTTAAATACAAATTTTGAAAAAAATCTGTATATGATATTAAAGCGTATTATCCCGTAATATGAAAAAATGTAATGCCTTGAGCACTGAATTGGTCTTATCCAACACTATAATTTCACTAAATTTCTTAAAAATCAAACGATCATTGGCAGATCCTGATATTTCTGCCGTATACTGGCATTAATTAAAAATTTGTTTGTTGCATGAGATGGAAATTTTATAATTGTTAAGCGATGCTAATATCTTGTTTAAAGTATTTTAAAGTTTAGTAAGGTAAGGGCGATTATAAAATAAACTAAATCAAATTCAAAGTATATTTAGAATATGTTAAAAGGAATTTGTTTCCGTGCATATTTTGTTGATATGAATGGAAAAAAGAGCACAAGGCTAAGAGTAGATATATACAAAAAGTTATAAGATTTAATAGATGAAGAAACGACTCTGTGGTCTAAGACCATAATACTCCACAGTTCTTTTTATTCGTAGCATGTTATCATGAAGCCATAAAGAAAACGTTCCAGAAACGGAACAAGTATTTTCACTTACTTGCTAGCAAAGACCTCCTTCGGCACGTCGCGTCGTGTATTCACATCTGCAGGTTAGAAATCACCTTGGATTTTAGTTCTCAACTATAACTCGACATTGAAGCCTCTTTAGATCGTAGTTCGGGTGCAGCTGTCTGTTTAGATGTTGTACTTAATTGAAAACAATTACGAACTTTCATCGCTACCTTAGACCTGATAATCCGTGTATAGCTTAATGCAAATCTCTGCAAGAAAGATCAATAGAAAATTATTATTGAAATGTTTCGTTAATGACACAACATGTACAAAAATATAAATAAAGGTTTACAAAAAATAAAACAAAAAGAATAAATGGATCAATTTTTTACAAAAGAGGCGAAAGATTAAAACTATATGCATATTCATAATAATACATATAACTTTTCATGTATAAATGTATAAAAAAGTCTTTCATAAGAAATCTTATATTTTTAAATATTGTTAGGTTATTATTCAATTATTCTTGAAATTAAAGAATTCATTCTAAAAAACTTGGATATACTTCGATCGCTCAAAATACATTCAAAATTATACAGAAAAGTCCATCGAAAACTAAAATTGGTTGAAGAATCAATTTTTAAATTATTGAAATCGTTGTCATCATCCAGAGTATTTTCTCGCTTTGAATGTAATTTCGAAACTATACTCTTCAAATCTCTTGAAATTTTATTTAAAATAATTTTATCTTGAAAGCCTAAAATATTTCGCAATTAAAAAATATTTAATTTGTAGATCAAAAACATCGAAAAAAATATTTTAGCTTTAAAGTTTTATTAAAATAGAAAATAGTTTAGTTTGAAATCGGCCAAATAAACTTTTTGCAAATTATTATCGGAAAGATTTAAAAATAAAATTGAAAGCTCAATTCGGATTTGAATGGATCAATGTTTAGCACCTAAATATAAATTGATCAGGTAAGATTATTTAAATTTGCAGTTGTACTTTTTAAATTTCGATTAAAAAGATTTTACCTTCTGATATTTCTTTTAAAAATTGCATGTTTCTTGTTGTGGAAAATTAACTCGAAACACTCTACATCTAGGAGGTTCGAGACTGCGTCTGTACAAGGTAAGAAAGGTGAGGCTAGAAGATTTTCGAAATGTGGAGATACTAGATGCACCGAGGAAGTAGGCCTGGAATATTCGAAGGGGTAATAAATGCAGGTATATAAGGACAGACATCTATACAATTTCAAGAAATAAGATAAAATTTGAACCCTATATTTGAATTTAAAAAAAAAATTAATTTTCAGCAACAAAGATTAATTTTTGACAATAAAAGACATTTTGTCGACAAAATACATCAATTTTCAAGTCACTATTAAAGTTTGTAATTCAAATTCATAAAATGTCAACAAGAAATTAAATATATTTTAATTATCGGTTGAGAACTCAATTTCTAACCAAAAAATATGAATATTTAACCAAAAAGATGAATTTTAAACTAAAATGATGAATTTTGAAGCAAAACAATATTATTTTTTGAAAAAGTGGTTTAACTTACAACCGATAGCTCAATTTTCAAAAAAAGAATCCTTCAATCAAGAAAGATAACAAATTTCAATTGTAGAATTTTTATGTCAATAAGGCAAATTTGATATAAAACAGTTGAATTTTCAAGGAAAAGGTTTATTTTGAAAAAAGTTGTAATTTATACCAAAATAGTTAAACTTCCAACCTAAAAAGACAAATTTTAAAGAAGAAAGGATAACTTTTTTTCAAAATTGTTGAATCTACAACAAAATAAAAAAATTTATCAACCAAATAATAACACCTTAAATCTCGAAATATTTCTTAACCACTACATTAGAAGGTTGTGAATCCGCCTCCGGATAAAAATGATACGACATCGGATAATTGTAGTTTTGAATATTTCTATGCAACTTTAGATAAAAAATGTTTCTGGGATTTACTGTAAAAATTTGGAATTAAAAGAGATAAATTCTCACCCAAAATGTTTAACATATATAATGTATATAAATAAAGATCTAAGCTGATTTATAATAAATTAAAAGTGTTAGGTTAGAAAATTAAAGCTTTTGATCCGAAAATTAATTTTAAGTTAAAAAGTTGATTTGCTCCTATAGACTTTTTGATTTCAGATTACACACTTTTAAATCTGGAGTACACAAAGCGGGTATATTTAAAGAGAAAATGGAAAAGAGGGGAAGTTTTTCGAGGATAAGGTAAAAATAATGGGGAGGAGAATGGGAGAAAGGCTGGGAAATGACTGTGATCCCTGTAATATTGTTGGGCTTACCATAGTTTTTTTTGCAATGGTGGTGCTGGCGGCAGTGGAGGTGGAGGTGCTGGAATTGTCGACGAAAGTTCAGTTGCTTGTATATTTAGAACTTCACTCACTGTTGCTATTTTTGTCAAAGGTATTTGGTTTCCTGCAGTCCACGGAATAATGCCATTAGAAATTGAAGCAGGAAGCTAACACTCTATTCCAGTACCGAAGTTTTCTGGGGGAAAAAGCCCTCCATTTTACGATCTTTGAAAATTTAGTGGCTAATCAAATCCTAAAACAAAACTTTTGTTTCTTTGCGATTCATGCACGGTCTGTAAACATAATACAACTTTAAACAAAAAATTGAGCAATCTGGTAACTACAACTTTCAATTGAATTTGTATTTACTTATAGGAAAAAGATATTACAGTTTACGTTTATTTATTAAATTTGAACGTTCTTTATTACCCGAAAAAGCATTAACCATTCTTCTGCCAAGTTGCGTATTTATTTTAATAATATGTAATTTTAATCAACATTTTCAGTAAAGGATTGCATGAATCAGCGAATACTCCTGCTGAATTAAATTGATTGGAAAAAATAGCGGATTAAATGCGCCCGAAAATAAATTCTTAAGAAACATTATACAAACTTAAAAAATGGTATCTAACTGAAATTCAAGCCGTAACTTTAACATCGCTTTAAACGGAAATCTATGTCAGCTTTATTGCATGTAATTAAGTTTAATAAAAATATAAAGTTTAGCTTATTTCAAATAAAAAGATGTAAATTCCGCTAAAAATTCTTTTAATGTTTAGTAATAATAATGTGGAATTTTAAACTTGCCTCAACAATACAAAAAATACAAACTAAATCCAATACGGGTGGGATATTAAAACTAGATATTTACTTTATCGTTAAACCCAATTAATGAAAAAATCTATGAATCATAATTGACTTGTAATCTCTAATCATATATAATTTCACTCTTTAGAGTTCTTAGTTTATGAAAGTAAGGAGGGGCTAGTCCCTAAAAAGTCTCAGATTGCTGCGCTGGAAATCTTAAGAGAACTTTTGGAACTCTTAGAAATCTTGACAATTTTTCGCCAAGCGTGGAGCATTCACATCACGAAACATTTACACATGCACATTGTCGTGATGCACACGTGCCTCGTAGAGTCAAACTAACTGCCGAATCCATCCGAACGCCGCTGAGCTTAGCCGAGTCTGATTTATCCTCGAGAGTTTTGATCTTGAGAAGATTTCAAAATCTGGGCACTCACTACAATCTCAAAGAAAGCTAATTAGATTGAAACTGCCACATTCGTAGTTTTAAGATTTCCAGATTACTTAGTGAGTAGCTCCTCGGAAAATAGAAGTAATTTTCATAAGAATTTTCTAAAAATATAATAAGACAAATTTCCGCGACTAAGATTCATTTTATAGTTGAAATCGTGATTGAAAACTTGATTAGTTATGGTTTCGCACAGGGACTTATTTTGCCCCTTATGTTACCGTATAATTTAAAATATTAAATAAAGTTCCATTTGTTTCTAAATAATAAAAATAGATCGAACCGTTACAAAGTCGTTTGCTTTCTCAGGGAACGACAATTGTGGATTAGATGATCCGCATAGTTTGTCATCAATTAATCATCAATTAATCATCGTTGGGTTTTAAAACTTGAAGTCTCATTTCACAAACAATGTGATAGAGAATGACGCTTTTATTGAAGATGAGAAATTTTTGAAAATATTGTAAAGTTGCACTGAAAGGATTGAAATTACAGGATTGAAAATTTTTATGGGTAATAATTCGAATTTATTTGTTCTAAATGATTAAGGTATTCACTACCTTGATTAAAAAAAAATATGAGAATTTTCGTTCGTTGTATTTATTTTTTCTCAGGTGACACGGGCCATACATGAATGACTAAAACGATTTCCTTTCAATCGCTGTGTGACAGGCTTTTATATAGCTTCTTCAGAATCCGAACATTTATGTACTCCACCCCTTCCATCTCCTCCGGTGTACTTTTTTCTTACTTTGCAAAGTGGGTGCTTTACATTTTTCTGCTCCTCAGCTTACACGGACAAGATTTACGTCTTAACTGAAAAAAAAACCTATGAACTATTTTGCATGGGTCAGTCTAATAAGTTCTACTAAATTCAACACCTAGAAGAAATATGAAAAGTGTGTGTTTATAATATCAGAAAGGAGAAAGTCAGTAATTAGCCAATATCATTTCAATTTTTTTCCTTTATATTCAGGATATTTAATTGCTTTTCTTTGCTATGAAAATGTAAATACGTAAGTAATCTATAATTTATGGAAGAAGCATTGTTTTAATATCTTGTTTTATAGTTTGTGTGTAATTAGGTTAGCGAGTTTTAATTCAAAAGCAGTAGCAAAGTAGGTAAAGTTACTAATAAGAATAAACTTGCTGAATGAAGCTCACGGTAATTATTTCTTTCTTCGCAAGATGCAAGGCTCCCTGGAAGTGCTTTTAATTTTTCAACTGAAATTTATGAAGTTGAAAAGTTTCTTTTTACGTAATACAACTCAAGCTTAAAGCCTATATCGTTGGACAATACTGCGGGTGAATACTTTAACTGAGGTGAATGATACTAGGCTACGCGTTACCGAGAAGAGGAAAGGCAATTGCTCCGAGTCGAGAGTTACGATCAACGCTCGTACTACTCGTCCGCATGCATTACGAATGTAGAATATAATCCAGAAGATTCTGTTTTTTTTCATTTTAAATTCAAAGGTAGGACCGAATACTTTCGAGATGAGAAAAATCATTCTGGAAACTTCTAAGCTTTATCAAAAAGAAGATTATTTCGTTTAATTTATTTTTCACTAGTCCTTAGGATGCCTTTTCATTAGTTTCAGAGACTTGTGAAAATTCCTTATCCTCATCCATATTGCTGTCATTGGAAAAGTCTCCTTATTCATGCTAAATCGGAACCTACGATTTTACGGAATTTTTCTAATTACTTGAAATTTAATAAAAAATTATATAAAATATAGCGTGAAGAACATTCAATTTATTTTTCACTCTTCCTTGAGAGCCCTTTTCACTAGTTTTAGAGATAGTGCAAGTTTCTTATCGTAATCCAGATTCTTCTCTATGGAGAAGTTTTTTTCACGATACAGTTTACCCTCTTTCTTAACAATCAGTGTAAGTCAGTAGTTTTACTTTAATAATTAATTAATTAAAAGTTACTAACAATTCTCTACAATCTTAGGGCATCTTTAAAGTTTGTGAAAATTTTTTTTATTGGAATTAGCGTGGAAATTTCTCATTCTTAAAATTCCCATATTTGGACAAACTTGTCTAGGTGGAGTTTAACGTCAATAGTTTTACTGTAATAATTCAATAATTTATAAAATACTTATTACAAGATTGAAAACCGTTTTTAGAAGTAGTTTTTATGATAAGAAATTTTATAAAAGTTTTCAAACTTACACTTAGTGCGATTCAATAATTTTACATTAATAATTCTATAATTGCACAATACTAACAAATATCTACGACTTTAGGAAATCTATCAACTTTGTTCAAATTTGTTCACAAATTAGTTCAAATCAATCTATAGTATGTCGCTACCTTCGGAGTTTTTTTAACAGTGGTAAAGTGGACAAATTTTCAGAACCATTAATATAAGTCAATAGTTACGCTGTTAAAAATTATTGTGGTAAACTTTCACTACATATATTAGAAGTTTTTTCTGAAAAGTAAGGAAATGCTACAATACACAATGTTGTACTTTCCAAATACTGGAATTGGTATGGTACATCACATGTATTAGAATTTTACAATAAAAGTTCAGTAGCCAATACATCTGTATCGTACTCGCAGCTTGATAAATCGACAACAGTTGAAGCGAAAACAGTAATAATTTCTCAGTACACTGTTTTGTTCCTGGCAAAAAGAAAATCATTTCTGAAGTAGCCAAAACCTTTGTTAATATATTGTATATAACGCGCGTATTCAGAGAATTCAAGGAATTCATGGCATTTAAAGGAATTCGCAAAATTCACAGAATTTACGAAATTCAAGTAATTCACAGAACTCATATAGAACCCGTAATTCACAGATTTCATGAAATTCGTCGAATTCATAGAATTCATGCAATTAAAAGAATTTACCAAATTCACGGAGCTTACGGGATTCGTAGAATTCACGAGGTTCTTGGAATTCACGGGATTCAACAAATTTACGGAATCCAAAGAATTCACGAAATTGAAAGAATGTACGGAATTCATGAAATTCGGAAAATTCACGAAATTTCTAGACTTCACGGAATCCAAGGAATTCACAAGACTCAAATATTTTATGGAATTCCCTAAAGTTGAGGAATTTACAGAATTCATTATACTCACGCAATTTACGGAATCCAAGCAATTCATGAAATTCATGGAATTCATATAATTCACGGAATTTATGGAATGCATTAAATTCGCGAAAAGGGCGGAATTTATGGAATTTATGGAATGCATTAAATTCTCGAAAAGGGCGGAAATCGTGGAATTCACGGAATTAATGGAATTTTCGAGATTTTCGGAATTTACTAGATTCAAGGAACTCACAGAATTGACGTAATTCCTGGAATTTGAAGAATTTATGAAATTCAGGTAATTAATTGAATTCACGAAATTCAAGCAAATGCGCGTAATGCAACGAATTTATTAACTTCAAGGAATTCTTGGACTCCATGGAATTCACGCAATTCAAGGAATTTATGGATTCCAATGGATTTGTCGAATTCAACAGAATCATCAAATTCACGCAAGTGCATTAAATGTATGGACTTCCATGAATACCATGAATTCCTTGAATTCTTTGAATTGCTTAAAATCCGTAAATTATTTGGAGTCCATGAATTCCGGGATTTTTTAAATTCTTTGGATCCCTGGAATTTTGTGAATTCGATAGATTTCTTGAATTCTATGAATTCCTAAAATTCTATAAATTTCATGAATTCTATGAATTCTAAGATTACAGCCAATTTCGCATATTCCTTGAATTCTGTGACTTCCGTAAATTCATCGAATTCCGTGTATTGCGTGTATCCCGTGAATTCTGTAAATTACATGAATTTCGTTAATTCTATGAATTTAATTAAATTGTGAATTTCACAAACTTCGTAAATACCATAAATTTAGTTCATTCCTTTAATTCCATGAATTCTGTCAGTTCATTCAATTCCATAATTTCCGAGATTATAGTCGACCCCGCGAATATCTTGAATTCGATAAAACTCGTGAATTCCGTGATAAGAGTTAATTTCGTATATTCCTTGAATTCCGTGAATTCCGCTAACTCAGAAAATTCCATGAATTATATGAATTCGATGAACTCTGTGAATGTCGCAAATCAAGGGAATTTAGTGATTACTGTGATTTCCTTCAATTCCATGAATTCTGTGAATTCATTGAATTTCGTAATTTCCGTGATTGTAGTTAATTCCGCGAATTTCTTGAAATCCTATGAATTTCGTGAATTTAATCTATTCAGCAAATTCCGTGAACTCCATTAATTCCCTGAATTCCGCGATCCCACGAATTTAAACAATACCGCGCATTTAATTAATTCCGTGAATTCCGGAAATCCAGATAATTCCTTGATTTCAGTCAATTTTCTTATTTCCTTTATATCTATGCATTCCTAGAATTTCTTGAATTACCGTAATTCCTATGTATCGAGATTGGAGAAGTCGCAGACGATTGCAAAAAAGGGATTATCGTGCCAATATACAAAATAAAGGGAGATGTAAGCAAATTACAAAGGCATCAGCCTCTTAAGTACCGTAGGTAAAATATACTCAAAAAATTTATTAGTAGTGTAATGAAAATAACAGAAGAAAAGATATGGGAAGTCCAAACTGGATTTATGCCAGGAAGATCCTGTACGGATGAAATATTTAGTCTAAGACAGATCAGAGAAAAGGTTTGAGAGTTATAAAACAAGCTTTTTGTGCATTAGCTGACCTAGAAGAAGCTTTTGAGAATGTAGATAGAAGTAAACTCTGTTAAGTCTTGAAAAAGTACGGAGTCAATGAATGGTTCCTACAAGTAACAAAAAATATATACGTGTAGATAAGTGAGTTTGAGGGTAAATGGTAAACTGAGTAACTGGTTAATTATTATTCAAGGTATTATATAAGGATGAGTTATGTTCACATGGCCATTCACTACATTCATGGACCAGTGTATAATAATGGGCCTTTTCGACGAAGAAAGTGTAGATCTCGAAACAGTAGGGAAGAGTGCCCTTGGTTGGGACATTTCTAGGTTTGGTTAGCGGGGGTACATTTTATAAAATAAGCATTAAATATCTGAAAAAATTACTTAAGTTTTGTTTTATTAAAAGGCATAAATAGCTCAAATAAATATTATTTTTTTAAGTTTAATCCTAAACGAAGAAAAATTTTAAGAGATTAATTGACGGAACTGCTCTTCGATCTTATTGCAGCTTTGGCACAGAGAACTAGGATCTCGAAACCTTAGATTTTGAAGCAGTTCCATGAATTAATCTCTTGAAATTGCTCTCCGTGTAGATATAAACGGAAATTACTTTAGAGCTATCAAGAGTGAAATTTTATGGTAGCTTTTCAGTGAATATTCGTTATTTTATAGAAAACTTGTTGAAAAATTAAAAATATCTGGTTGCAGGGAATTTAATTGAAAATTATTGCAAAAAATTATTTTAATTATTCGACATTTTTAGGATTTGTTAATAAGTTCTGGATGGACAAAAAGTATGAAAAATGGAGCACTCGCAAAAAAGGCAATTTTTCGGGGGGAAAAACTCGAAAGCTTGTTTGCCTTATACACTTGCCGGATTTATAACTTCTTTTTTTATATATTTTATTACTTTAGTTCAATCACTTATTCATAAATTAACATTGTACTGAAATATCCCAACCAAGGACTGACATGTCCGAACCAAGGAACGAGTGCCCTTAGTTAGGACGTTTGCGTAGATTTAAAAAAAATAATTTTTTAATCAACAATTTGTTTTCATATTCCATGTTATTTGGTTTAAAGTAATAGTTAAGTATCGACCCTTATGTATAAGCATAAAAATATTATTTATATTCATGTTTTTATTATTCTTAAAAAAAAACACAAAAAGCATCCCAATAAAGAGCATTCTTCCCTAAGGCTACGTATGGGCGCAGATGATAAAATTGTCATGGCAGAATCAATCGAAGACTTGCAAAGAATATTGAATGAACTAAATGCAAGCATGAAGAGCATGGGCATAAAAATTAAAGCAAATAAAACTGAAATTATGGTGTTCTATAGAAAGAGTTAGAAAACAATATGGAACATTGTCTTAAATTATGAGAGAATATAACAAGTTGATACGTACGTATATCTTGTCAGCGTATTCACTAGTGACGAAAAGATAGATGAGGAGTTAGATAGGCGCATAAATGAGGATAAGAAGGTTATCCGTAAAGCAGAGCCTATTATCATAAGTGAAAATATATCGAATAAAGCTAAACTGGCAATACATAATTCTATATTTGTCCCGACTATGCTATACAGTAGCGAGACATGAACTTATCAAGAAAAAGATAAGAGTAAAATTAACGCGGTTGACATGAGATCACTGCTCATAATATGCGGGAAAACTCTGTTGGACAAAGTGAGTTACGAAATAATTCTGAAAAAATGTGGTGCAGAATACACAGTAGTTGGCACATGGGAAAATAATCGGTTGAGATGGTTCTAACATGTTGGGAGAATGCCAGATGAATGACTAACAAACATATACATCAAAGTAAAGTAAATGGCATGATATATTTACCTTTTAAAATCAAAGTTGAACGGACCGACAACTGTAATTTCGTGATTTTGAACTCTCTTTTGTTAAAGCTCTCTTGGCTTTAATGAACACATTCTCATCACGTATCTCGTGCTTCGCACCCGATTTTATCCAACATGTCAACTTTTCTGCATTATACACAACACTTTTATATCAATTATAATACATTTTTTATGTCACTCTGCCTGGGATTGCTTATTAAAAATTGCAAAATAAAGAACGAATTGTATTTATCATGATTATTTTTGTATTTGTTTCTTATTTTTCTTTAAATTGTATTCTAAGCTGCGCTGAAACATGTATCATTTCAATATATGTATATCATTACAATTCATAATATGCATAAAAATTTAATCCTACTACTTCTTATTGACTTATTTTTATAATTTTGTTTATTTTTAATCTTGTTTTTGCGATTAAATAAAAACTACTGTGCATCTGCTTAGGGTCTAATACAGGAACCTATATAGAATCCTATATAGGAGCCTAAATCCTATTTCGTCTTTCTGTGCTTCTTCCAAAAGTTAAATTTTTTAGTTTTTAATCTTATTCTTTACGATTAAAAGAAAATCTAATCGTCCTATCGAAAAATTTGTAAATTTTTATTTTGAATGTTATTTTTTACGACTAAAGCAAAAACTACGTGATCTATAAAAAAGTATAGCTCTTTTTTGGTTGAACAGGTTTGGTCTCATTTTTTCCGGGGCTTGTGTCGAAAAGTGATTCATTATAAATTTTTAGTTCGTTCTAGGGCGCGCAATTTGAGCTCTTCCATTTTTTTCGCATCTTGCATAGTTTGACCAAAAAATGGAATTTTTGGATTTTTCATTATTTTTGGTACTATCAAATTTGAAATGTTCAACTTTTCGACCAAATTAAAAAAGTTGTTATTATAATGCTGTAGGGCTTTCAAAAAGCACAGTTTTTCTTCTCTTGACTCTTTTTCATATCATGCGTTTCTTGGCTTAAAATGTTCATTTTACTTTGTTTTTTTTTTTTGGATTTTGAAAATGCTCTAACTCTGATCATTTTCTTTTTATAGAAAAAAGTCATAAGGATAAATTGTTTGACTTTCTAGGTACTATGAACAACCGTATATATAATTTTCAAATCTTAAAGAAATGTGGTTTCAAAACTTTTTGGTACAATCAAATTTGGAATTTTCAACTTCTTGACTAAATTAAATAAGCTGTTATCATAATGTTGTAGGGCTTTCGAAAAGCATCGTTCTTCTTTTTTTGACTTTTTTCGTATCATGCGTTGTTTGGCTTAACAAGTTCATTTCAGTTTGTTTTTTGGATATTTAAAACGCTATAACTCTGTTAATTATTGATTTTTCGCAAAAAGCCATTAGAATATATTGTTCACCTTTTTGAATACTATAAACGACCGTAAAAAGAATCTTTGAATTTCAAAAAAAGTGTTCTCAAACATATTCAAAATGTGCCCATTTTTTGAATTTTCATCCAAAATGGCTGGCTCACGAACTTGACCTTCAGTCTATGAAACTTAACGAGTGTACCAGAGGGCAATCTAATAGATTAATTTTTTCAATATTTATCGTGTTTACAGACATACATGCAGACATACAGACATACAGACAGACACATTTAAAAAAACCTGTTTTCGGATTCAGGGGGTCTCAAAACGTGGAGATTTATCAAAAACACGGGGGGGGGCAAATTTTACACAAATATAATACCTTGTCTTATTAGAATGTAAAAAAGGATGGATTTTGTGGCAAAGCATTTTTCTTCAATGATCAGAAACCATAAAAAGCTTGAATTTGAGCTAAAGTACTCTAAGATCGTCAGCCATCTTATTTGGCCTTCGTACATGATCCTGAATCAGATCATTATGAACTCAAAAGTCGATCGTTCACTCCGGCCAATCAAAATGCTCTTGAATTCTTTATCATTTCTGTTGCATATCAAAGTGATATTATTATACCAAGCCAGTAAAGTATGGCGGTAAATATTTAATAAAAAGAGTGTAAGTAGAGTGAATGAAGCCTAAAAGAAGACATTGGATATTAATATGGCCAAGTGAGGTACCTCACATGAAGTCTTTGTGGGGCTCTTCACTTGGGGTGAAGCATAATATATAATATATATTTGTTTTGTACATTTTTTTGTAAAACAAATTAATATTATACATAAAACTTCACACTCTATATAAACTATGTATTATTTTTTCACCTGGGTACTGGTAAAATAATAAATTTTATTCCATGAATATTATGAATTCCTTGAATTTTACAAATTCCGTGACTTCTATCAATTTTGCGAATTTCTTCAGGTCCATCAATTCCGCCTATTCCGTATATTTAATTCATTCCTTAAATTCCCTGAATTTTGTGAATTTCATGAATTCCGTGAATTCAATATATTTTGTGAATTTCTTTATTTCTATGAATTCCGTAAATCTCATGAATTCCGTGAATTCCAATAATTTCGTGAATTCCTTCAACTCCATAAATTCCTTCCATTCCGTAAATTACTTAAACTCGGTGAATTTAGTTAATTCCTTGTGCAGAATTTTCATCTTACAAACGCTCTAATACATGTATTCGAATTGTGTACGGTGACTTCACGATGTACAGCACTTACAATTCATGCATTGCAATTTCTTCATTCTAATAGTATGATTGAAATTTTACGTTACGCTTATATCGTAGAAGTATGGTAGAAGTATTGTAGAATTCCGAACATTTTTACCAGTGTTACAATTCTTCACCAATATAGGACATTTCAAAAGTTTATTGAAAATTTTCAACTATAATTGTTATTAAAATTGTTGGTCTCTAAAATTCCTATGTTAGGAAAACTTGTCTAGGTTGGGGAATAACGCAAAATTTTAGATCTTTCTCACATTTTATGTGCCATAATTTTGTATAATAATTTAGAGGGTACACAATATAACTTTTAATGCCTGAAATTCTTAGAAATTGTGTAATATTTGTTAACTATTTAATTATTAGAGTTCACATTTGCAATGTTAAGATCTTTTGGATTCTACAATACTTCTACGATACGAGTGTAATGTAAAATATAAGGCACGCTATTGGAATGGCCAAATTTCAATACGGGTATTGAAGTTCTAAAGTATACGCGCCGTTTTCAATACAAGTATTTACAATACCAGTATTCGAACATTACGTCACACTCATTTTGGCTCGTCATGCAGATGATCAATCATCTATTCAAGTAAGATGAGAATTGTGTCTTGCTGGTATAGTGGTAACCCGAGTAAAAAATTTCGACTTGGTTTCGACTTGAATTGGCCCTAATCAAGACATGCTGAAGTCAAAAGGTTCGACTGGATCATGTCTTAGTTTTGAGACTGAGTCAGAGTTCAATTTATGTATTGGAGAAAAGTTTTTATGCCTTCAAGACATATGTGTATGTCTTGAATTGAATTTGTAATAGTCCAAGACGAGCGGTATTTACGTATTTCTGACGGCTTTGGAGATCCTTTCAGAAAGTTACAATTTAAATTTTTTGGAAGAAAGTGTTCCAGGGTTATGCTCGTTCAGACCCACACATTCTGAATTTGTTAATTAAAAATAACTAATTTAATAATCACAAATTTTTCATTTATCAATTTTAATCTCATTTCTGAATCGAAAAAGGTTTATCTTGAGAAAAGTTTACGCCGGATATTTCAGTCAAGACAAGGCTCTACTTGAGATGAGTAAACGCCGTGTTACCTCTCGTGACCATGAAAGCAAGACGAAGGCCTATGTCTGGACTCAGTTTTTAGACGCAGCCAGACATCGATGTCTTGAAGAGGAACTCAAGACATTACTAAGTCGAACTCCAGTCGAAGCATCTTTACTGGGGAACACACTTAACCTAGAGCTTGGCGGCTAGAGCTTAATTCTCCATGCTTGATAATCTTTTCTAAACTTTCTTCTGGAACGCTGCATTATATTTCTTGCGAAATTTTAATACATGTCTGGCAATATATCAATGCCAAATTTGAAAACTACAATATTATGTATTGGAACGGTACGTTATTATTATTGCGTTGTTAATATTATTCGTATTATTATAGTAACACATTTGTTTCGCAAACTGATTGTATCCTGGTCGCTGATGAATATCTCTAGCGATCACCTTGGGTGAAGAGCATCACAAAGTCATCAGATGAAGCTCCACACCTGTGCTCATTAGTATTCAAGGTCTTTTGTTTCAATCGTCATTCCCTCCGCCGAAATGCTTCCTCATGCATTTCTGATACACTATTTGTCGCCGCATTTTCCTTTCTTGGCATTCGCGTTTAGCTTCCTTCACAACCATGCATTTTTTCATGCAAGATCGTTATTTTCTTTTCGCAACTATAATTGAGATCATAAGAGGCCTAGCCTTCACCTTCGAATGAGAATTAATGACATTGACTACTTACCTTCATACTCGCTTTGCTACCTGCAAAAATTATTTTTATCGATTGTCGGAGACATCCATTGACTCCCTACTCTTTCAGGTCTTCCCAAAGTTTATTTCCATGCACCTTGTCACATGCTTTTCAACAGAAAGTTCTAACAAATATTTTTTTCTGTGTAAATACTTCATGAATACTAATCATTCTCTGCGAATTTAAGACATCTTAAAGGTTTTTTAATATTTAAAATATTAATTGGGTGTTTAAATCGTAGGTGAAGCATTGTTGTAGTTATTAGCCTTATTTTTTTAAATTCTTTATTCTACGTACCAAATATTACGCAAATCCTTATTTTAAATGTAAGGAAAATTCCTTGTTGAAAATAGTTTTTATAATAACTAATTTTTATTTGAAAATTTACCTTATATTGCCAACATAATAAAACTGTTTGCAGTGTACAAAAAATTAATAATCATTAGCAGTTTTGCACCTTGACAATTTAAGATTGATTTCTATTTTTGTCTTATGAGTCCCGTTCATTAATTTGCGAAAGCTGCAAAACCCCCGAAATTTATGGTAGCGTTACGAACGATGAAATGTCCTCATTTTTATGGATATTTTTGTCTAAGAAAGCTTCGTTTGAAACACTCAATTTTTCTAAAAATTGAAGCAATCTTCAACTAAATACAATTTCAAAACTGAAAATTGCTCCTAATCTTTTATAGAAATCTTTCCCCTTATGTTGAACTTGATTTTTCTGCCTTTTGTTTCAAACAGTTACAAATGAACAGAGTTGATACAGAAGCATATTACATTCAGATCACTCTGCCACCACGTGTATAGGAATTCATCTGAGACAATCTGTGCCGGTAGCTAAAGCCACATTGCGTGGCTATCAACATAGGAAGAAAACTTTCTAATTTTTAACCATCATTAGCAGACTGATATGACGAGTATAACGTTGTCAAAATATAGCAGCAAGATGTTATTTCTATTTATAAGTCTAAATGGGCGATTTGATGAATTTTAGTATATTCCTAACCCTAAAATTTAGAAAAAATATGATAGAGATATTGCAATCTCGTGGTCCCACCCCTGAAATGGTTCATTGAAAATTAATTCAAGGACTAGCTATTTATCCATAAATCAAGTCCGGCACTCTGCTTGACAAGATGCTTTTTTATTCTCGGTGGGAAGTCGCACGAGGCAGAGTGATTTATTTCTATTCACATTCTTCACGAGAGCTTCACTTTGTGCTTCAGGTTTGGATTTAGGGTGACCCAGAGAATATAATATTTTTGTTATTATTTGTTCATCCTGCTATTTACTTTTGTCTAATGACAAAATATTTATGTATTTTTTTATTAAAAAAAGGTAGCACGTAATCCAAGGCCTTTAAAAGCTAAAAGGTATTACTTTTGTGTGTCTACAAATGCAACAAAGATCAAACAAACAACTTTCCTTATGGGATAGAATGTACTATTGTGTGCTTTTTGTATTTGAACAACGTTTGATATACGTAGGTATCCAATCACGTATTTTTTTAATCGAAGAGCATTTTCCTCATTACAGGAAATAATGCTTTTAATCAAAATAATCACTTATCGTTATCAAAATATTTTTGCTGCTTATTTTCATTTATTAAAAAAGAATTTTATTAGTCGTAATCAGTAATATATTTCTTTGATTTATGCAATATTTTTTCTCAGTGTATAAGAGATCTTGCAATTGAAATTTTTTAAACAAAACCTTTTTGATTTCGCTTTCGCATATAAGCAGCTCGTGTCTTCATGTTTTTTCTTTATTTCCAAGGTGAACCAGATTTAACTGAAAACCTAGTAGAGTGAAGTCGCGTAACGATTCGATAATTTTAAAGCTCAAAGGGCCCTCAACTCTACCGGGATTTGGCATGTTATTTTTACCGAGCGACGTTTATTATCATCAATAATGGATACAGATAAGTACACCAAACTCTCGCTGCAGTAATTTCTAGAACTGCTGGCCCACGCAATTGCTCAGTTCAAGGGACGAGAGACAGTTGCGACTCTTGCATGAAAAATACTGCCCAATATTATGCATATCAATTAGAAACGTTTCAGACGGTGCCGACTTGTTAAAAAAGTTGCGGTCCCTTAGCGTATTTGCGCATGATGCATAATAATAGTTTTCCAGTATTTTTGTCGATGAAAGGCAATTATTAACAGAAAAATCAATATCAAGAGATGGTAATTTCGAAAATAGAAATTTTTTGAAAAATTAGAAATAAACTGGCTGGATGTAAATATCGCTTGTAGATTTATTTCTGATGTGCTCTTATCATCAAAGAGACGCAAAATTGATTTTAGTGACTGAACAACGCTTATTTTGAGATGAGGTCCAGAGAAAACCTTTTCGAACATAATATTGTTTTTCAGAACTTTATCGGACTTTTGGATACATTCCTACATTCGACGAGTCTCCATGTTCATTTTCTGATGGGTAGTTTGTCTAGGATCGATCTGCGAAAAACAACAACAGAAATAAATTATTACTTTCAGAAATAATGTTGTAGTTATAACAATGATTAATCATTAGCAAATGTTGAAATTATTACTGCCGAGACTCTCAGTAATAAACATACAAACCATAAAGCATTTCTTTGGTAATGAATAATCAATATAATGATAAGCATGCCAGGCCAGTTTGTCATTATTTCAAATCTATGTTATTATATGCCTGCTTTCCCTAATCTATGTAAGTAAATGTAATTATTTATTTTATTAATTCTTAAGTTTTCGCACGTAATATTTTATTTACCTTATTCAAAACGTATATTGTCTATTTATGACATACCTTTTTTAGGCCGCAAATATGCATTAGATACAATTCACGCTTCGTCCACTGGAAGCGCAGAAACCAACATTTTACAGTATTTTTCACTCCGCAGCCATTCACTAAATTTTTTGGCACAAAAAAACTTTCGTTTCCTTCTAAATCCACATGTCTCACTTCGTTCGTAGTACATCTTGCGGAAAACGAATAAATAAAAGTTTTCCGAATGATATTATTTCTAATTGAAAGCGTTCCAATTTATACACTTTTAGATTAAATTTTTTAAATTGAACAATTTTATGAGCAAAGATTTGAAAATATATCATTTCTAATTTAAATCTAATAAAATGGGACAATTTTATTCAAAATATGAGAATCGTGAATTTCAATGCTTTAAGATTATAAAAAGTTTCGAAAATAGGACAAGTTAAAAACGTTAAATTGGAAACATTTTCCAAATACAATTTTCAAAATTCGATGATTTAAAAATCAATGGAGTTAAAACTATACTATTTGTAATTAAAAGTATTCCAAATTGAAAAATTTCAGATTACAATTTTTCTAATGGACCGGTTAATTAGAAAGAAGTTGAAATTGTATGAATTCTAATTCGAAGCGTTTAAAATTGAACAACTTTGTTTTAAATCGAAGAATCTCGAATTTAAATAAATTAAGATTAAAATTTCGAACATAGGAAAAGTTAAAAACTTTAAAAATGAAATATTTTCAGATTAGAATTTTTTAGATTGTCTAAAAATTTCTTCTGAAGATTATCGATTTAATTATACATTTTTTATTTGGTATATAATTTCATTATTTTCTGAAAAGACATCCATTTTGGTTTCAAATTTTTTGACAATTCTTATTTTGGTGTTAAAAAGAAAACTGGAACCTTCTTTGGGTGTAAAATTAACCCGTTAACCGTAGGGGGGGGGGGGGCCGACATGAACCAGACTGAAAATTTAAATCGGTGCCCATATGGTTTACGTATGTATTTCGAGAGTTCACACTTACTATTTTTACTTTTTTTCTGTACCAGCGACAGTAAGGTAAATGCGCTTATTACTCATGGACTTCTAGGTACATACTTAGATAAAAAAATAATTTTTGGTTGCTAAATAAATGCTTTTGCGTACAACAATGTGTATATTTCTATAAAAACCTCCTACATCCACACCTAAAATAATGCATGAGTTCATGTTAAAAATGAAGGGTTTAAATTCCGTTAAAACTTCTTGCAACTTTTTTTCATTGGAAGGCACACACTTTCCCTTTAATTTTGTTATTGAACAGTTCAATTTCAATCATTTGTCTCTGAGTTATGAATTTTTGAGTAAAACTATTTTTTTCTATGTTTTTATTGGTTTATTGTTAATTATATCAACAATAATTTAAAAAAATACATGTCGCAAAATTGTACCGTTAAGTAGAAGCTTTAGACAAGAACTATCAATTTTTTCATATTTTTAGGAACACGTTTTTGATTTTTTTAAAGCATCGGATCGAATCGACCAACCCCTCCCCCATAAGGTAAAGTGGTGCAAAAAAAGCTCTACGGTTAACGCGTTAACTATTTTTTAATGTTTTTTTTTGGATAAAAAAGCAACTGTTTGATTGGAAATTGAACTATTATACTATTTTCTCAAAAATTTAAACATTTCGTTGAAAATGTACTTTTTGTTTAAAATTTATATTTTTGATCTTGCGGGGTCCACTGGATCTTATTTGAATGAAAACTTAACTTTTTTTGTAAAGAAAAATTCTGTTTCGTTAAGAGGAATTTCATCTTTTTTATTACAAACGCAACTGTTTGGTAGAGAATTCAACAATTTTGTTAAAAATTCATCACTTTTGTGTAAAAATTCACCCTTTTGGATTTAAAATTCAATTTCATCGCAGAAAATTATTTCGTGCTTAAACATTTATATTATGATCTTGAAACCTCTAAGTAAATCTTTTTCATTACAGAAAATTTAACTATTTTTTTGTTGTTGAATATTTATCTTTTTGTTTCAAAGCTTTATCTGTATTAGAAGAAATTTCATTTTTTAAATCAAAATGCAACTTTCTGGTTAAAATCATACTTTTTTGCTTGAGTATTCAACTAATTTGTTTGAAAGATTTGGTTAAATCACTTTGTTAAGGAATTACTTTTTTGTGCATGATTTATATTTTAAGCTGAAAATTCATCTCTTTTGGTTGAAAAATAATCTTTTTTATTGAAAATTCAACTATTTGGGTAAAATATAGCCTACATTGTTTAAAATTTATTTTTTCGATTGAAGGTCTATGTCTGGTTGAAAATTTAATATTTTTAGTGGAAAATATATATATTTCTTAAATTAATGTTTTAACAAAAAATAATACTTTTATTTTTTTTTAAGATTGATATTTTTTAGGTAAAAATTCGCCTCTTTTTGGTAAAAAATTAATTTTGGAGTTTTAAATTTCATTTGTGTTGGATAATAATGAAATAGTTTCGTGAAAAATTAATTATTAGCTGAAAATTACTATTTTTGTTTGAATATTAAATTTTTCGTAAAGAAAATTTGTATTCTGGCTTAAAGGTTTAATCATTTAGATCAACTGTTATCTACTTTTTGAGTGAAAAATCTTAATCTGTTAAAAATGCGTGTTATTGGTTTGAAATTATTTTTTTTCTGTCACATAAATTTAATTCTTTTTTCTTAAAACATGAGCTGTGCCACTTTTCGGTTGTAAATTTGTATTTTTAGGTTGAATATGCAACTGTTATGTTAGAAATTCAACTATTCTCTTGAAAATCACAGTATTTTGTTAAAAATCTATCTTTTATAGCAGCAAAAACATTTTTTGTTTAAAATAAATTATTAAATTTGAAAATTTTAAATCATACTATGAAACACTGTTTTATTCTGTTTATAAAAAATTCTATGTTAAAAGTGTTTCTTAATTATTCGCAGACTGGCGTAGAGATCCCAAAAGATGTTTCAGCAGAAGTAGATCGCACAAGTCCACCCTATCCGGGATGAACAATGTACACACATTGATTGAGCAAAAAATTGACTGTCATTAACATAATGCAGTTCCTTGTCCGAAAGTTTTGCTCCGAGAATTCAATCTTAGCACAGAAGAAACAAACTCAGGAACGCGCTTTAGATTTCTTCGGCAGTAATGCATTGATCCACGAATCCAAAAAAAATCAACAGCAGTCTGAGAAAGAAGTTTAAAGCAAAAACAATGCGCAATCACTCTTATTAGACGTCGATGAAGAGAAATTGGTGATCGTTGTAGGTTTGCAGTGTGTTTGACGAACCGAAAGGGACAACTGCTCGAATTCCTTGAGGAAGCTCCGTGGAAGAAGTTTCATCATGAAAATGAAAAAGTATGTCCAGTAAGCTTCACTCTGTGAAAGCTATTCGGGGTCATTCTATTACAGGCTCTACTAAGTTCAAGTTCGAGGACGCATTTCTCGATTGACACGATCAGCTGGATTTTAATTTGTAGGGACGTGACGTCAAAGGGCGTTAAAGATTTCGCTGGATCTATGAAATCCGCCTGGCTACATAAATCGGTCAGCAGAAAAAGTCAACCGCTTGAATCCAAACGAGAACACTTCATGAGTCCAACCAAGCGTAGGTGACCACAAGAGAATTTCAATTCCTTGCGTACGAAGTGAATCAATCGGAACACAAGCGCTACACCAAAGGGATTTAGTCGAGGAATAGTGAATAGGCTGGGGAGAAAAACCAACATTGTGCGTCCAGAAAACGCCTGGGTGCGGAAAAGTGGCACAGTCCAATCCGAAACTCAGCGCACTTTGAAATTTTGAAATCGGATAATATCTTCAGTCTGTTCTTTGAGGTAGAAATCTCGAAATTTCACTAAAAAACACTTAAATTTAAGGTTTTGCAAAAATTGGCTTAAAATCGATACCGATTCCTTCCAAGGGTGACTTTACGATGAAAAGTCATCAGAGAGTACTTGGAGATCCGTGCCAAAGTCACCCCATGCCAATCCTCATGGAGAGGGAAATGGCTCAAAATTGCGTATTTTCGAGTAAAACGCCTAAACAATTGTGCGGTCCCTGGGTCATGTCTGTCTACGAGCACACGAGCGTCTGTGCCACCTCTACACTCTAGCTGCCCCCCTCCCGGCCACCGGTCTTCTTCTCCCCTCGCCCTCCCCCTTCCTCTGGTCGAGCGTTGTCGAGACTTGTCAGAACCTGTCAATGGCTCGTACTGTCGGCTCACGCCTAATGTTCGTTTACTCGCAGGTGCTAGTTGACGTTGTCGGTATAGTTTCTTCTTCTCATTGTCTTGTCGTTGGTTCTTTTGGTGGTAGAGATACTAGTTCTGCCTGCACTCCCCTCTTTGGTGTGCATGCCACAGCATGTCGAAATTCGCAAAGAGAGACTTTGTGCAGTGCCCTACATTTGGTCCTCCAAAAGATTTTGGTCCGAACGTTTTGCCAACGAGGGCTGACGTTCTGCGATGTTGTCTGGAGGTTCGAAGGCAAAAAGGCTATCTTTCAGAAAAAGACAAGGAGCCTTCGTTCGGAGACATTGCCGACGAAGTCCGTTGCAAACTAATAGTTATTTGGGAATCTGCTTCTATCCCAACGGTCTCAGAGCAGCGCATTAAGAAATGTCTCACAAATCTTCATAGAAAACACACTACGTTGAAAAATTCATTGAAGAGTAAAACAACTTCTCAAAGTAATAAGGATGAGAAAATCGCCGCCTTCAAAGATTACTGTTCTGAATTATTTAACATAGCCGCTTGCAAGTGCGTTGACTTGTCTAGGTGCTCCTGTCCCAAGGAAAAGAAGGTTCCAGCCGTAGAGCATGCCTTCTATTTTGACCAAAGAGGTAAAAGACTCATGGGAATCGCCAGTGTAGAAGTCTCTGAAACAAACATAATACATAAGAGAGCAGAACGGAATGCAAAAAGAGGCAGACTTGAACGGGGAGAGGGTGGGGAAAGCGTTCCTACTGCATCGTTCTCCAAATCTTCCTCTACGATTGATATAGATATAGATTGAGATTCCTTCTTGGAGCAAGGTAAAGGTGATAATCCTCCTCCTGAAATTTAGGTAAAGGTCAATGCTTCTACCGATGATGACGATTTTCACGACATACCACGCAGACTTGTGCTGAGAAACTCATCGCAGGCCAGACTTGACTTCTCTGAAGCAGCAGTAGTTGCTCAAAGATATGGTATAAGTCAACGGGCTGCGGCACATTTAAGCTCGTCTGTACTCCTCGCTGCCAATCGAGCAAGTATGATCTCCCCGGATATTTCTCAAAAAGTACCTGAGTGTCCAGTCATAGATAAAAGTAACATAAGGCGCGAGAAAATTAAAATAGGCTTCAAGTTGAAGGAGGAATCACGCCATGAGGATTCTATTCGTGGCTTATACTTTATTAGTCGGAAAGACGAAACATTGACAGCCTCTGGATTTATTAACGAGGAACACATATCTTTGGTGGCCGAACCAGGTTCTAAATACGTAGGCCATGTCGTCACACCATCGAGCCATGCCCAAGATGAGTGAGATTCTATTTATAATTACGTAACAACAGAACTGAATGGAGGCTTCGATGTAGTGGTAGTCGTGGGCTGTGACGGTACAATGATGAATACGAGCTGGAAGGGAGGAATTATTCGTCTACTAGAGGAACGACTTGATCGTCCCTTGCAATGGGTTGTCTGTCTATTTCATTTCAATGAGCCACCGTTCAGAAGTCTTTTCCTATTTATTGACGGACCTACCTCTGGTCTGAACAAATACTCAGGGCCAATAGGGGGACAACTTCCAACTTGTGAGACCCTCGATGTTGTAAAGTTTGAACAATTTGAGTGTGATTTACCTGAGATTAAGGCCACTGATCTCAGCTAAGATCAAAGGTATCTTTATGAGATATCAGATGCCATACGGTTCGGAGCGTGCTCTCCTGAGTTGGCCTTCTGGAAGATAAGCCCCATCAACATGGCTCGCTGGCTGACAGCTGCAAATAGAATTCTGAGATTATACATATCAACAAGAATACCCCCAAACAAACTGCAAGTATTAGTTGAATACTTACTATCAGTATACGTATCTCAGTGGTTCCACATCAGACGGGATAAGTATATCGCAGATGTGAGTCGGCACCTCTTCCAAGCGATCAAATTGTCAAGGTTTCTTCCTCTGTAGTACCGAAATGTGGTAAACAGATCCATTTAGACAAATGGCTTCTCTGCCATGCCGGAAAATATACTTCTTAGAATGGTAACCGACCCTAGGCTTACCGTTCGCCAAGACACACTCACCAAAATCCTGGAAGTACAACATAAGCAACATACAACTGTTAGGTACAATATTGTGCCAAAAATTAATTTTGGAGCTAATGATTACACAGAAATGATTGATTGGAAACAGACAGATGTTTCCCTTACCGTACCTCCAGTTTTAATTCCTATAACAGAGGATGAACTTACCGCTCAGCTATCTATGGCCGATGGCTTGGTACCAGACTGGGACTTTACATCTTTCCCTTGCCACACAGTAGCGGTGGAAAGAACTGTTAGACTGGTAACAGAGGTGTCCAGACAAGGCATCGGTCTCGAGGCTCGGGACTGACAGATACGCGCCACACTTCTTTCTCGAAAGACTGTCAACTCATTTGACACTAAGAAAGACTTTCTAGATGTAATTAATGACTCTGAGACTAAAATAAGCATGTTCTACATATGGTTGGTTGGTTAAGTAGGGCGTGGGTGGAGCCCGATGTGCAGCTACCTCCACGTGGTGGGCTCTGGGTTACTTGAAGTAATAGAACTCAGTGAGCTAGGAGCTGCACAAGTATTTAAGCGCTTTACTCGAAAACACGCAATTTTGAGACATTTCCCCCTCCATGAGGATTGGCATAGGGTGACTTTGGCGATTCGGTACGGACCTCTAAGTACCCTCTGATGACTTTTCATCGTAAAGTCACCCTTGGAAGCTATCAGTATCGATTTTAAGCCCATTTTTGCAAAACCTTAAATTTTAGTGCTTTTTAGACTGAAGATCCGATTTCAAAATTTCAAAGTGCGCTGAGTTTCGGATTGGACTGGGACACTTTTCCGCACCCAGGCGTTTCCTGGACACACAATGTTGATTTTTCGCCCCAGCTTAATAGTGAATCCGATCAGACCAATCAAACCCAATCATAAAAGGACCGGCGGGGCGACGAAAGGCTTTCGTAGTCCATCAAGAATTGCATTCAGAAGGATTCGAGGAGGGATCTGTTTCGAAGTTGGTATCCATCCGAGGTCCTTACAGCGACTTGTGAACTTTTCAGAAAGCAGAAAGGACCGAACAGTCAGATTCTATATCCAAATGAACTTTCTCCCTGTTTGAAGGGTCCAAGACCTCAGTCGAAGGCCTTTTTCGAGTAATGTTATCATGAAGTGTGCCATGATGTTGTTTATAATATGGACGACCACGAATCCTCTTGAAAATGAACGATGTCGTGGTTTTAGGCAATAAGTAGCACAATATAGATGGACAGATGTAACTAGGAACCGAGAAGTAAATTTCGAAACCGGCTAGGCGTTCTGTCTTGAGACGGTGGACCTGCCCCAGAATTCACTCATTGATGGATAAAACTTTTTTTGTAGTCGGCAGTGCTGGAATTGGCTGTTACAGGGACACTAGAACTTCAGTAATGTGAGAAAATGGTTCTTTATATATGTGTGATCAAAGTTACCATGGACAATTTGGTCTTCAAGAAGTCCATGGCTGTCAAAATAAAATATGCCCATGAATTTTCATAAACTTCGTAACATTTGTTGACTTGCAAACAATCTTATTGACAAGGTAGATCCCCAATAAGGGGTCTAGTCTTGCAAACATTGAACAACAGAAAATGAGAAGGCAAGGAAGAGAGTAATGAAATCCTATGCAATGCGGAGACCCGCAGGGGGAAAAATAGATACTAAATAAAATTATGTAGATATTACTAGTCAACATTTTTGCGATGTAACTATAGACCACAAAACCAGATAGGGTAAACAGAAGCACCATCGACACCCCAAGATAAAACTTTTAGAAAAAGGAAATTATTAAATTATATGCCTGCGGTCTGGAAACAAAGATGAATCCATCTGAAAGGGCAGAACTTCTCCGTTTTAAGACAGTGCCCAAATATACAATTATTCTTTGCCAAACCATTGATACTTACTTTAAAATTATTTATTCAAATTCAGCGAATGTCACCATATTTTCAGCGAACGACACCGAAATTGATTTTCAATTTAAAGAAATTACAAAGTTAGTTGTAAGAAATTTTATGCAAGTTAGTTGCTTTAGATAATAAGGAACATAATTTGTATAATTACGGGTGTTTATAAGAGAAAAGACGATGTTGTTGCGAAAAGCAATATCTTCGATATTGTGTTGCTATGTTCATTTCATCAGTTGACGAATTTGCCAAATTCATTTTGGGGTATCGGTGATTAATTTTTAAGGTTTGGAAATTCAAAATCAATTCAAAGATATTGAACATTAAAACTTTTAGAAGGCAATGCCCTGGACTTAAGAAAGCAAATAGTAATTATAGCAACATAAAAATCAATAAAAATGCGTATAATTCACCAAAAACGATCCTCTGTTTTTTTTGTCGGTCACTGGCATATACGTATGACATCCACCGTTTCCAAAGGTACGATAAGATATTTCAACTATATTGAATTTACTCAAATTTAAAACTGGTATATTTATTCAATTACATTTCCAAACGTAATCATCTAACCCCTGAAAGTGCCACAAAATAAAAAATACCTTATCGTCTAACCTTTAGAAAACTTCCATGTGGCCTTGCTCAACGCTGCTCAGTATTAGCATACATGGTACCTGTTGTACAAAGTCCTCACTTTCTTAAAAAAATTATGATATCCGATTCCAAGAGCATTTAATCCATTCCTTACCGAAATTTCAAACGCGACATACATCCGAAAAATCACAACACAAGCCAGTGAAGCCGCTACAATAAGATTCGCTTCCTGAAGTATTCCAGATACGAATTCTTAATATCACACACTTTATATTTTCAATATGAACAAAACAGCCCCTTAATATATTGTACTCTGAATGAATAAAAGATGTCACACATTGTTCGGTAATATCCATATTAAGGTTAAATATAGAGGTTTTTAATATCTACTTTCGAACATTTATCCCTCTCCGTGTGGACAAACAAATCCAAAGTCAGCTTATTAGAAACCAATGTCATTTTGAATAAGTCAGTCATGCCTGAGAGCCTGTCTAACGCCACTTGCGATGTTGCAAACAATCCACACTAAATATGTCTGTCATGTCTCAGAGTCTGCCTCGAGGCGTTTGCAATATTGCAAATAATCAACCATCAATATGTCTTTTCTCCAACAAAAAAGAACGTCATGCTTGAGATTCAGTCTAGAAGCGTTTGCAATGGTGAAAACAATCATACGGTCATGCCTAAGAGACTGTCTCGAGGCGTTCACAGTATTTCAAACAATCCATTATCAGTATGTTTGTCATACCTGAGAGCCTGTCTCGGGATGTTTGCAGTGTCGAGAACAATCACACAATCAGTAGGTACGTTTGTCCTACCTGAGAGCCTGTCTCGAGGCGTTCACAATGTTGCTTACAATCTATTAGCAGTATAGCTGTTATATCTGTGAACCTATCACCAGACGTTTGCAATGTTGAGAACAAGCACAGTCAGTAAAATTGTTATGCCTGCGAGCCTGTATCAAGGCATTCGGAATGTTGCAAACAATCCATCAGAAGAATGGTTTTCATTTCATCGAACTTGTCTTTGGACGCTTGAAATGTTGAGAACAATTACACTGTCAATAAATGCATTTGTCCTGTCTGAGATCCTATCTCGAAGCGTTCACAATGTTCCAAACAATCCATTAGTGGTATGGTTGTCATACCTGAAAGTCTGTCACGAGACGTTTGCAATGTTGAGAACAAGCACAGTCAGTAAAATTAGTATGTCTGAGCGCCTGTCTCGAAACGTCTGCAAGTTTGAAAATTATCACATAGTCAAGAAGCACATATGTTATACCTGAGATCATGCCCCTCCGCTCACCCACTATCTGGCTGGAAGAACCAAAATGCTTCTTAATTACTCGCAGACCGGCGTGGAGCAGCAGAGGAATCACTGTAATCCAAATAATGCGCCCAACAGTCGATCCAACAGAGCACTTTGTACAAAAAAAAAGGTTTTGGTTGTTTGTAAAAATTAGAAAATATGTTACCTCCGGAAGCTACGACCACGATCATTCACCGAACGATCGATCCCGACGCAACCGGAAGTAATACGTCATCTGACTCGTCACTTCCCACAACACCAGAAGACGATCGAGTCGGGAAATTCACTTCAAAAACCGAAAGAGAAGGAAACACAAATTTTAAGAATGGAACTAAAAGACCTGAATGGTCAAACAAAAGATATACTGACTTAAAATTAAATACATATTAAATCATCTCGAATAATACACTTCATTTAAACTAATTCAAAAATCGAAAAGCCCATACTCGTCAGAACCTTGGTTGACACTGAACTCCTAGAAAAAAGGGGTCCAAGTCTGCTAAACAAAGAGACATCACGCTGCTAGCTGATTACCGACTCCAACGAAAAGGTACGGCACGACACTCAAAACAGAAGGGAAATTCCAAGAAGAGTAAGAATTGGGTGAAATCTATTTTATCAAAAATGAAACCCAAAGGTCACGCAAAAGAAACACAATAACATTCAATAAATTATTAGCAAATGTATCACAGGATTAAAATACTGGTATTTGAATATTAATGATTTGAAATGAAAAATTAGTCCAAAAAAATCCAGAGAATTTTGAAGATGTTCGCGGTTTTGTATTTTCCCGCAAGAGGCGCTACAAGCGATGCAAACTAACTCAATCCGAATTCACGCGTCCAAGTTTTCCAAGAGTGGAGTCTCCTTATGTTACTTCGTGCTTACTTCGGATCGTGGTCGATCCGAACGCAAATTCAATAGCTCGAAATTTGAAAATGCCCCTTTATAATGGCCTCTCCCCTGCTGTCGTGAAATTCGGTAGACATTCAAATTCTCCATATATGTAAGTCCCGGCGTGTCCACCCTGTATATATAATAAAAAAAGGGTTTAACAACACATTCACATGGATATTCTTTAACACTTTTTAGTGTTCAAGACCTTGATATTAGTTAAATATATATACTTCAATTCCTGAAAAAAATTGCAATTATGTTGTAGCCAAATGGAAGAAAAGAGGGTGCTGAGACAATAACAACAAACATTTATTTTTTATTTTTTGAATTACCCTAGTGCCTTTATTATGAAAATATTGACTGAATTGAGAATGGAATCATTACTTTAAGAGAAAAGTGGTGAAATAAATATGAGTAGAAATATTTTTTAATATTTAGTAGCATATGTCTCAAGGACTCATATGCCTTTGTTACTGTGATATAAATATTTCAGTAAACATTTTTTAAATCTTCAGCACAATAAGATTGTAAAGCTATACTTCTTCTTAGCTCAGTTGATGCACAAGATATTATCCGCAAGATTGAAAACAAGAAAATATCTGAATAAACAAATCCAAAAATGCCGGATTATTAAGTTCGTAAAACCTCAAAACCTTCTTTCCTCTGACATAATTACAAATATTTCTTTATATTTTTCTCGACTCTAATCGTACTGATCATTTTTCTTATTTTATATTATATTGTTTTTCCAAAAATATTCTGTTCTACCAAAACCCGAAACTTTTTTGTTGTGAGATTCCCCATCAGTTTGTTTTTCGTACGAATTGCTTGAAAACTTTTAAGCAAATGATCATTTTTTTCGTGCTGATGATCAAATTAATGAAGTATATATTTCTTAGTTAATTTAGAATAGTAAGTTCGAAAGTGGCATAATAAAAGCAGGATTCTCCTTTTCTATATTATTTTTTTTTTTATAATTATTGAAATTTTCTGTGTTTGCAAAACTTATTTGCTCAAAACGAAATTCAATTATAGCTCTAATTCATCATTTACGTGCTAGATAGTCCTGACTAAGAAATTCGGTAGCATGCATATCTATGTCACCAGCCGGATAGGCATGACTGTGAATATTAGTAGCATGCATCTGGCTGGTCCTGACTGTGACCAGCCACATGGCCACGGCTAGAACGATGGCTATGTAAGTGAAGCTTATTAGCATGCATTAGGATATAACTATATTCTTTTCTCCGAGAGAGTCTTTACGTATTTGGGCGGAGATACTGTGAAAAAAGGAGATGTCTGGACGAAAGTGTTCAATATTGAAGCAGGCACTCAATTTTGTATGACGTTCAGGGAGCGTGTGCTTCAACTATCTTTAAGAGACAAACAGTTCGAAGTGATTCAAGTGAAGCTGACTACTTGTCCCAAAATCAGGTTCAAATAACAGTTCGACCTTATTAGTAAACTGTCGAAACTTCTACTACTAAAGAGACCAATAAATTTACTATCATTTTGGCTTTAAAAGAAATTCAATTCACTCAAGGCTCAATCGACCTTAAGGAACTCATTCTCATTGCAAGTTTCGTGCTTCGCGCTCAGATTTTTATATCTATTTGACTATTTAGGAGCTAGATTTAGGAGTTATCTAATCCTGAAACCTTGTGTCGACATGAAATATTCAGCTTTTTAGGTTTACGTTAGCCTATTTTTTGAACCTCCCAAGCGACTTGCGGGGAAATATAAAAATATGTCACACGTATAACATTACTCGTCATTGCAAATTAAAAAGAGCATCACTTTTCGTTTTTGAAATTTTTCAAAAAATTACCCCTACTTAGGGGTTGAGAAAACACCCAAAAAATTAAAAAAAAAGGAAGTACCACTAATTATAAAATCATTCTTCATTGTGTTTTTTCAATAAAATAAACCTTACAAAAATAAAATCACGTATGTTTTTGATTAATAAGGGGTTGGCGTGAAAAATGATTCTACAATTACTGGTATTTCCTATTTTTATTTTGAGGTTGTCTCAACCCCTGAATAGGGGTCATTTTTTAATTTTTAAAAAACGAAAGACGATGCTCCATTATGTTTTTATTCACGAGTAATTTGATGCCTGTAACATATTTTTTTATTTTTTCCACATTTCACTAGCGAAGTCCAAAAAATAAGGTAAAAAACAGCTTATTTTGACATCATTCTTTGAATGTAGGCATATTTATACTATTTTAGAATTCAATGTTTTATGTGCCTATTTAATTCCTAAAGCCTTAATTTTTTTAATGTGCCAATAGCTGGTGCTCTTATCCTAACATTCAGAAAATCTTTCAAGAACATTTAAAAGTAAAGCTGATTGCTATTCAAAAAAAAATGTTAATTTTATTAACTTAATTATTAGTAGTTTTATTTCTAGTTTGAGTTGAAACTATTTCGAGAAATATTTATTGTCTATAGCAAGAATGATTTAAAAAAAGAATGTTTTAAATTTTTATTCACTTTAACTTATAACTAGCTATTTGAGTTTAATTGCTAAGGTTTAATTGCTAATTCAATAGTGCCGTATTATCCACGTGATAATTGTGCAATAACACGTAATAATGCGTAACAGGGATTTATTCGTTCGAGTTTTTAGGATGTGAATGCCACTCGCTTCTCTATTCGTCCAGTTGCATACATGAATAAATAGAACATAGAAATACAAGAATGCCCGCAGAAAGGCAAATCATGGATCAATATGAATTTCATAGTTTCTCTATATATAAATCCTGCCATTTGAGATCAAAAATCGTAATTTACCTAAACCACTCTGAATTTCCGTGTCTATGTTAACAGTATCCACTGCATCCTGAAATGTATATTCTGAAGCTAACACATATTCTATACTATATATTATGTGCATTATTTATATGATAGGTCTCTTCACACTGTAAGGGTTCAAAGAGAACATGGTCTAGACGCGCATCCATTTAAATATCAAAATACATGCAAATACCCAACATGTATATTGCAGATTCACTATGTTGGTCACTTGAATTTTCCCAAAGTTTCGTTTGTCTTTAGTATGTACGCCGCACATCTGCTATGGGAAAACACTTTGCAAAAGTTTGTTGCAAAAGTTTACACTGCAATAATGATTCAGCTTTCAAGCCCTTTCTTTTGCATTATTTAAATATTGTTTACGTAATATGAGATACTGTTCTTATTTTTAAGCATATGTAGCGATCCAAATATCTTTTTATTTGAAAATTTGTGAATAAATGTTTTAAATTAATTTTGTTAGTTTATTGTTCTATATTCTTGACTAATAATATTCGAAATTGAATGCATACATTTAGAATTAATAAAATTTCAGAAAATTCGTTTTATGCAGTCCAAAAATTATGGGTTTGGATGAGAGGATCCACGGGGGGATGTACCGTGGTCACACATGCATGCGATAAAAGCGCATTACCCCAACGACCAAGTTGGATAACTACGTCACTTTGCGCCACATTGCCTCAGTTAATACCCAGCATTCACACGACCCTAAATGTGTACGTTTGGAGAGCTATAATTGTAGTCAAAAGCCAGAACCAAAATTGTGCTAAATTTGAAGTCCAAGTGTGACTGTATTGTTTTTATTTTAGATGTCCATCTACTAATAATTCCAATAAATCACTCATAGTTGATGATTTCTTATATTTCCATTATCATGCGGAATTGGAGTAAAACTCGGAAAAATAAAATTATTTCTTGAAAAAAAGATCCTACTTCTTCTTCACTCCATTGGGACTCGAGCCACAAAACTTCTGATTTCCGGTTAGGTGCTTTTCCAATAAAGTTATTAGAGGGATCAGAATAAGAACTCTTAAGTCAAGAAATTAAGCTAATTTTTAGCTAGGTGTTACTGGTACAAGTAATTATTTTAAATCAATCTGTTATGTCATCAGAGAATGATACCTTACCGACAGTAGAAAAACCCCCAAACTTGGTTTCGTAGCCAGTTTAAGATTTAATTGTAAATCAACAAAGAATTTATTATTAATTTTCAATAAATATTTATAAAAATAATTTTCATTAAAATATTTTGAAAGCATCTTCGATTTATTATTTCGCATCAAGTCTATGAAAGCTAAAGTGAGCAGTTGCCTTTCTGTTATTAATGAGAGCCATTCAAAATATTCCTTGCAATAAGTTAATATCCATTAATTTCATTCTCATTCATAAGAGTGTGATGTAAGCATCAAAATATTCGATATCTGGGTTTAAAGTGATCTTTACAATTCGGCACTTACAGGAAATTTTTTTTTCATTTTGCTAAATGTTGTTTAAGCAATTTTTTTGAAACTAAGTCAAAATGGCAAAACAAAAAATAGGCGTACTAATTTTTTTTGACTTATTTTACAATTTCATTGTCATTTTTATGCCATCTATAACCGCCGCTCAATACGGCCATATTTAGGTCACTGGCTAGGATGATTTCCGGTGGTTTTTTAGTTTAGGTAGCGTTCTGACAAATCGAAACCTATTTTTCGCAGTGTTTTTCAAAACTACAAGTATTCACATGTATTAAAAAAAAGCGGTTCAAATCGGATCAAAATGAACCATACACATAAGTTATCAACAATTGAATCCAAAATCGGCCACTGTGCTTCGTTTCCAATACGAAAAAAAATCCGATTTAAAAAGGGGCTTCTATATTCAGCCTACAGTGTATATCAGAAGAAAGGAAGCAAGAACGGACGGAGGAAATACGCGAGAGAGACATATTCTTAACTTATTGTACGCAAACAAATATAAATATGATTCTATAGACTAACCTAATATTGGCCGAGTTATATTTAATTTTGTTACTTGAACCTCGTATATTTTCGTGACATTTGTCACTGAAATGTTGTTAAAATAAAATGTCTGAACTTAGAAGAAATAAGTTTTAAACATTTGAAAATTTCTTATACTTGAACACTAGATTTATAAACAATTTTACAATTTGAAATTATCACTACTTATTTGTTCAAAGTTCAAATCTTGGAAGGATTGAAGAAAAAATGTGCACAGTTTTATAAAAAAATCGAATATATTGGAAAGAAAATGTTATTATTTTCACTTTTTCCCCAATATTTCTGAAAGAGAGATAAGAAATATTTAAGCTTAGTATTAAACATTTGATGTCGAAATGCTGTATCATTCACCATATCGCTCAAAACAAAAGATACTAAACTTATCAGAAAACGTTATAAAAATGTATGGTTAATAATTCCAAGGTATATAAGTTGATTGAAGACAGTATAAGAATCACTGAAGTAAATACTAACCTGATTAAAAAGTAAAGCTTGGAAGAACAACTTCTGATTAAATATTTGTTATAGCAAATATATAGTTTGATGTTTACGAAAACATGAGAACAATTTTTTTTAACCCAGCTGGAACCATGTGAACTTCCAGGACTTGACTACCCACATTGGGTGGAATCCAATCCAGCGCAATATTTCATGATTTTTGTAGTTAAATTCGAAACTTTGAACGAACTAGCGATAGCTAATTCATAGGAAAGCAATAAATCATCAATTTCAGTCTATAATATTTGATTACTTCCAAATATATAAAGAGAAAAGTAGTAAGCACATGTACTACATAACATTTTTTCTTCTTTTAATAAAAACAAAAAACTTGAACAAAGTAGAATTGGAAACAGTAAAACAAAATAGCTACACTTTTTTTCGCAAATTCACAGCATTGAGAGACTGCGAAAACAAAATACTATGAACAAAGGACCCCGCACTAAATGTATGGAAAATGACTTTCGGTGGATTTAGCTGAAACTTTTTAATTTTTAAGAATATAAGTGCCGCATGAAATATCCGTAGAAAAATCCAAAAAAATGGACAGTTTTAGCGCTATGCGGCGCTAAGTGCTCAAGATCAGTGAATAAAACGAATTACAACAGATTTTGTTACAAAAGCGATGTCAACATAGAAATCACGGTTCAGATCATGGTCTGTCATATTTTCGCCTACACCGTTGACTCATATTGCGCGCTTCTCAAAACGATTAAACGCTAAGCGCCCAAGATTTCAACTTGACTAATTAATCACTTCTTTAAAGGCAGAAATGGTACCCAATGTAACATTAATAACTAGTGCGGACATACCGATAATAACATTGTACCCTTCGTAAGAGGGTTGACGCTAAGCGCGCAAGATCAGCGAATAAAACCAATCCTAGTAACTTTAGCGACAAAAGCGATGTCACTAAAAGAATCACGCATCAAAAAGTAGTCAGTAATATGTGTAGCCAAACCGATGAGTTATATTGCGCGCTTCTCGAAACGTTCAAACGCTAAGCGCCCAAGATTTAAACTAGTCTGAATAATTACTTTTTTAAAGGCAGAAATGGTATCCAAAGTATCATTAGTAACTAGTGCGAACATCGATAACAACAGTGCACCCTTCGCCAGAGGGCCGAACGCTAAGCGCCCATGATCAGTGAATAGAACCAATCCTAGTCGTTTTAGCGACACAAGCGATGTCTGTATATGAAACACGCATCAAGAAGTGGTCAGTTACATGCTTTTCTGTCTTTTCTTTTGTGAAGGGCCTTTGAAAAAGTGATTTCTTAGTCGAGTTCAAATCTTCTGCGCTTAGCGTTTGCCCGTTCTGAGAAGCGCGCTATATGAGTCAACGGTGTTGACTCATATTGTCATCGGTTTGGCTAAACATGTAGCGGAACAAAAAAAGGTTGAACAACCTTTTTTTTTTTATAAAAAACATTAATCTTCTTGGTTGAAAATTCACATTTTCCCTTCAAGATTTAACAATTTTGTTGAAAATTCGGCTTTTTTTCTTGTTCAATTCAATTTTTGATCACAGTTTTTATCTGGAATTTAAACTATTCTGTTTTTGGTTGAAATTTCATCCTGTACATTGCATTAGTTAAAACATGAATTATTTGATAAAAAATTAATTTATTTGTTTTCGATTATGAGTTTTTTTTAATTGAAAGAATTTTTAAATATTATATTTTTAAATATATATTTTTTAATAAAATCCGTTAAAAATTAAAGAATTAATATATATTAATTTTTAAAATTATTTTCAATGATGACTTCAAATATTGTTTCAGTCTAAAAAAATTTTATTTTTAACTCATTCAATTTGAAATTTGTTAATTAAAGAAAAACAAAATTTCGTTAATCATTAGCAATATTTGACCGTTCATTTGAAACAATCCATTATAAACAACTATTAAAAACTATAAAAATTTGAACAGAATGGTTCAAAATAGAAAGCCTTGAATTCTTAAAATTGTTAAACTGTAAATCAATAAGATGAATTTTTGACCAAGAAAATTAATGATCTACAAAAAACACAAATTTTAAACAAAATACATATATTTTTAACGAAATTATTTAATTTTGAAGTCAAAAAGACGAATTATCTACAAAAAGTTGAATTTTTTAAGCGAAAAATATGAGTTTTCAACCAAAGTGTTAAACTTTCAACCAAACAGTTAAATTTTCAAACATAATTATAAAACGTTAAAAAAGCGTTTTTTTCAAAGTAGTTCAACTCTTAGTGAAGTAATCCACTTTTAAACCCAAGAAGATGTACAGTTGATATTTCAACCAAACAATTGCATTCTTGATCAAAAATTATACATTTTCAACCAAAGACATTAAATTTCTACCAAACAATGTCAATTTCCAACAAAATACATGAACTTTCAACGAAATTATTTAATTTCAAAGGCAAAAAGAGTATTATCTACAAAAAGCTGAATTTTTAACCCAAAAATATGATTTTCCAAACAAAATTTTAGTTTTCGACCAAATAGTTTAACTTTCTGTCAAACTGTTGACTTTTAACGCCCAAAATATGCATTTTTTACAAAATAGGAAAATTTTTAACAAAAAAGTTAATTTGAAGGCAAATAGTTAAGTTTTCAACTATAATTATGAATCCTTATTAGGAAAAAATTAATTTTTTTACTAAGTAGTTCAGCTTTAAGTGAATAATCGAATTTTCCACCCAAAAATTATAATTTTAATTTTTAACAATATAGTTGCATTTACAATAAAACGACTTTGCAGCCAAAAAATATTTATAGTTGACATTTCAACAGAAAATTTTAATTATTAACCAAAAAGTATAAATTTCCCAGAAAGAAATTTAATTTCTACAAAGCAAGACGAATTTTCAACAAAATAGATGATTTTTTAAATCAAAAATGGTCTAGATTAATTGTCAGTTTCAAAAATGTATTTTTACAACACATAACACATATTTTCTTCAGAATAGGTATTAAATAAAAAAATAAATTCTAACAAAGTAGTTGAACTTTTGATAGAAAAGCGGACTTTTTTTTACAAAATAGTTACATTTTGAACAAAATAATTAAGTTTTCAACCAAAAAATTGAGTTTTTATCCAAACGAGATTTTGACAACTCGCCTTGTCGTTTTCTTAAACAGACATAGTAATTATGTAGTTTTTAAAATATAAGGAAAAATCTTTCTAAAGATGTATAATTTTTTGGGAATGGGTTAAGTTTTAAAGATTTGTATCAGGTAACTATTATTACTATGAAATTAGAATGAAAAAAATCTTAAATACACCATTTAGGTGTAATTTAAAGTGTTTTTCTTTTAAATTATTCATATAAATATTTATAGATAGGTAACACGGATAGATTTATAATACAAATATTTACTTTTTTGTTTTTAGTTTAAACAATATCACACACTAAAGAAAAATTTGGACAATTTTTTGATAATTCACGTTATCATTTTATCAGTTATTAAAATTCAAATATTCACAACATTTTCAAAATCTCGTTTGGATAAAAACTCAATTATTTGGTAGAAAACTTAATTATTTTGTTGAAAATGTAACTATTTTGTAAAAAAATCCTCTTTTCTATCAAAAGTTCATCTACTTTGTTGAAATTTATTTATTTTTTTATTTAATAACTGTTCTGAAGAAAATATGTTTTATTTGTTGTAAAAATACATGTTTGAAACTGACAATTAATCTATACCATTTTTTAATTAAAAAATCATGTATTTTGTTGATAATTTTTGGGTGGAAAATTCGATTATTCACTTAAAGCTGAACTACTTAGTCAACAAATTAATTTTGTCTTATTAAGGATATATAATTATAGTTGAAAATTTAACTATTTGCCTTCAAATTAACTTTTTTTTTTAAATGTTACTGTTTTGTAAAAAATGCATATTTTGGGCGTTAAAAGTCAACAGTTTGATAGAAACTTAAACTATTTGGTCGAAAACTAAAATTTTGGTTGGAAAATCATATTTTTGGGTTAAAAATTCAGCTTTTTTGTAGATAATACTCTTTTTGATTTTGAAATTAAATAATTTCGTTGAAAGTTCATGTATTTTGTTGGAAATTGAACTTGTTTGGTAGAAATATAATGATTTTGGTTGAAAATGTATCATTTTTGGTCAAAAATGCAATGTTTGGTTAAAATATCAACTTTACATCTTCTTGGGTTTAAAAGTCAATTATTTCACTAAGAGTTGAACTACTTTGCAAAAAAACGCTTTTTTTAACAACGTTTTATAATTATGGTTGAAAATTTAACTATTTGGTTGAAAGTTTAACACTTTGGTTGAAAACTCATATTTTTCGCTTAAAAAATTCATCTTTTTGTAGATAATTCGTCTTTTTGACTTCAAAATTAAATAATTTCGTTAAAAATTCATGTATTTTGTTTAAAATTTGTCTTTTTTTGTTGATCATTAATTTTCTTGATCAAAAATTCATCTTATTGATTTAAAGTTTAACAACTGCGTTGAAAATTCATTTTTTCTGTCAAAAATTATTGTTCTTTATCTGAAAATGTAACTATTCTAGGATTGATTAAAAATTAATCGCTTTTATGTGGAAATTGAACTGTTCCATTTTTGGTTGAAACTGTATCCTGTACATTGTATTAGTTAAAGCACCTATTATTCAGCAAAAAATTAATTTATTTTGTTAAAAAGTAAAGTTTTTGGTTGAAAATTGATATATTTTGTTAATTAGATTTTTTTCCTAACAGTAAAAAAACTGCAAAATAAAAAATTGCCTTCAAATCTTCCTGATTCTTTTTTTTTTGTAATTTTCGTAATCTTTTCAAATACTCACTTAAAATTAATTTTTCAAAATAAAAAATCATTTTCAATGTTCTCAGCAATCACAACCATTTTTGTTATTCTTGTTTAATATTTTACAATTCTCAAAATGCTTTTTTTTAAATCTGCAAAAATCTACATCGTCTTTCAAATTATTTGAAATAATTTCAAATTTTAAAATAATCTTGAATCTTTTTTTAAATTAAAATTGTAGCGTTCAAAGTTAAAATTTACCTCATTACAATTTTAATAATTCAAGGCTTTCTATTTTGAACCATTCTGTTCAAATTTTTATAGTTTTTAATTGTTGTTTATAATGGATTGTTTTAAATGAACGGTCAAATCTTGCTAATAATTAACGAATTTGTTTTTAATTATAAATTTCCAAATTGAATGGGTTAAAAATAAAATTTTTTTCGACTGAAATAATATTTGAAGTCATCATTGAAAATAATTTTAAAAACAAATATCTATCAATTCTTTAATTTTCAAGGGATTCAGAATCATCTTGTAAAATCAATTATTTTTCCATTTTTAATACCATAAATTCAATTTACAAAATTTGATTCAGAAATTCTTTCAATTAAAAAAAATCATAATCGAAAACAAATGAATAAATTTTCTTTCAAATAAATTCATGTTTTAACTAATACAATGTACAGGATGAAATTTCAACCAAAAATAGTATAGTTTAAATTCCAGATAAAAACTGTAATAAAAAATTGAATTGAACAAAAAAAAACGAATTTTCAACAAAATTGTTAAATTTTCAAGGGAAAATGTGAATTCTCGAGAGAGAAGATTGATGCTTTTTATAAAAAAAAGGTTGTTCAACTTAATCAATATATACGATTAATTTTTAATCAATCATATAATAGTTACATTTTCAGATAAAAATAAATAATGTTTAACAGGAAAAATGAATTTTAAACAAAGTTGTTGAATTGTCAATCAATAAGATGAATTTTCGACCAAGAAAATTAATGATTTACAAAACAGAGAAATTTTTAACAAAATACATGAATTTTTAACGAAATTATTTAATTTTAAAGTCAAAAAGACCAATTATCTACAATTAGTGGAATTTTTAAAGCGAAAAATATAAGTTTTCAATCAAACAGTTGGACTTTCAACCAAATAGTTAAATTTATTAAATTTTCAGTTTCAAAAATGTATTTTCAACGAAAGAGATGAACCTGCAAAGGAAAAAAAATACATTTTAACAAAGTAGTAGAACTTTTGATAGAAAAGAGGACTTTTTTACGAAATAGTTACACTTTCAATGAAATAATTTATTTTTCTACCAAATAATGGAGTTTTTATCTAAACGAGATGATAGTATTGGAGTGAACGTCGTTTCAAATCTGGGATGATGACGAGCTTTGTGGACATTTTTTTGAAGAATCCAACCTCTGGTTTATCAATTATTGTGTGTATAATGCATCACATCTCGCAGGAATTTTACCGCCAAGGTTCGAAAGATTGCGCGCGAATTCCAGATCCGTTATCACACACTTAACAAGTCAAAGCTGCTGACCATCAGGCAGCATATTATTGAGAGAATAGGGATACTATCTGAAGCTAAGAGAAGTCTAGAGCGGAGGAAAATATAAATAGCTTCAATGAGCTGTGTGATGCTTTCATAACAACTGATAAAGAATGCCCACCCATCACTACCGAGGAGGTGAAAAAAGTATTAAGATGGACGTAAAACTATTCCGGTCCGGGACCAGATTGTATCAAAACCTTCTGGTGAAAGAAGTTTCCTTCAACCTATCAGCATTTGGCCCGTATTTTCACCTCATATTTAAAGTCGGAACAGCCGGTTCCGGAGTGGTTGGTGGAAGGGCCGAAAATAAACAACTTAGTTGACCCGAAGAATTACAGGCCAATCACTTTTTTCAACACACTGTATAATATATTCGCAGCTATCCTAAATGATAGAATTATTCGGAAAATTGAACCTGTGTGGCAAGAAATGTATGAACAACGAGGCTCAAAGAAAGGCGTAGCGGATTTGTCGCGAGAACCTGCTCATGGATAGATGTCTCTGCAAAAATGCGGCATTCTATCAGCGTGACCTATCGATGGCCTGGATTGATTATCGGAAAGCTTTCGACTCGAAATCCCATAGACATATCATCTGTCTTTTGGAAATCCCCAAGGTTCATCCGCAAATAGTTGGGTGCATAGAGAGATTGATGCCGCTTTGAAAAACCAGATTTACTATCTCATCTAGAAAAAATCGTGTGACAACTAACAAGGTCACCTTTCAAAGAAATGTCTTTCAGGGCGACACCATGAGCTCACTCCTCTTTTGCCTTACATTATTGCCACTACCTCTAGCACTTCGCCTTTCCGAAGGGTACTTTTGCGGCAAACCTGCAAATCGAAAGTACAAGGTCACTCATGTATTTTACATGGACCATATTAAGATCTATGCTCCTGAAATACCGGATAGAGAAAGCACAAGGGAAAAACTTTCGTGAACAGCTCCTCGATAAGAGGATGCACGGTATCTTCCACCGAAATGTGGAAGATCAGTCAATGTCGTGTGAGCTAACTTTTGCTTTTCTTAAATTGCCTGGATTGAAGTCTGGTAAGGAGGGTTTCATTTTGGTATGCCAAAACGGTGTCATTTCCATCTTAACATAACGTCGCCACATTTTGAGCCAAGATATTCCCGATGATAGCTGCAGAGCGTACCATGCACACCCCGAGCATTTAGCTCACATACTATCTAGTTCTCCAACTGATGCGGGAACGACCTACATGCAAAGGCACAATGAGGCACTAAGAGTTCTTTATTACCACCTCTATCACTATTACGGCATTAACCTTAATATCGCTCCTGTAAATACTCCTAAAGAAATCGAGGCAATAGTCGAGAATGGGAAGTGCCTCATATACTGAAACTTTATATTCTCGACAATTGTTTCTGTTGCAAACTCGAGGCCTTGCATGGTCCTTCTTGACTTCGAGAAGCGGACCATGTTCGTTATCGAATTCTCGGCGCCAGCTGACAAAAACATTATAGCCAAGGAAAATCAAAAGAAAGATATACAAAATTCCGAAAAACACACGAAAATGACAATATTAAGCCAAATAACTCACGATATAAAAAACAATCAAGAGAAGAAAATGTTTCTTTTTCAATGCCCTACAATATTATCATAACAACTTTTTGAATTTTCTTGAAAAATCTAAAATTCAAATTTCGACAGCATATACAAATAATAGAAAATCAAAGATTACATTTTTTCATTCAACTATTTTACAATATTTCAAATACTCTTACTTATGTAAATGTGAGCACATTTGAAAAAAATGACCTTTTTGGTTCAAAATAATTTACAGCCCACAAATATTCACCGATTTAAGCAAAAAAATTTGTAAAAAAAGGTAATAAGATTTCTAAGAGTAATCGAGCCTGATTTTTTAATTAACAAGAAATAAATAACAGCAAAATGTTTAAAATTGCTATAGTTTCATAGAGTAACATTAGTTAAGGATATCCCAATATTAGTCTATTTACAAAAAAATCATTATAAAAAAATTATTTGTTGAACAAATTCTTTCTACGATTTTCCATAAATATACGTTTTTTCAAGTTATATTGTAAGAAACTTAAATGGAAGCAATATTATCTAAAAAAATGTCTCTTATGATTATAATTTTTTATATTATAAAAAAAGTTTAATCTACAAATTCAGTATTCAGACATTTTTCCACAAAACTATTCGTTATTTTCGATGTGATTTTTTTTTAATTAGGGAACTTGTGATAATTTTAGCAAAGTTCAACATATGTTGATTTTCCTTATGATTTTTTAAAAAAATACAAGAAAAAAATGCATTATTCGGGCATTTGTCGGCAGAAAAATGCGAGTTTTTCAATACCAGTCTTTTCAGTTAAGAACTTCATTACAATTTCAGCAACATTCATAATAAGTTGATAAATTTTATCATTTCTTTGAACAAAATTTAATCAACAACTGCCATAATCAGGCATTTGTCGACAGAAAAATTAGTTTTTTCCTATGTCAACTTTTTTAGTTAAGAACTTCATGAAAACTTCAGCAAAATTGATAATTTTTTGATCAATTTTGTGATTTTTTTAAACAAGGTTATTTAAAAAATGCATTATTGGGGCACTTGTCAAAAGAAAAATTCCGTTTTGTTTCGATGGCAGACTTTTAATTTAGATATGCATAATAAGTTCGGCAACATTAATAATGAGTTGCTAAGATTTATGATTTTTACAAACAAATTTAACAATCAAATGCATTATTCGGGCATCTGTCGACGGAACAATTCGTTTTTTCGATGTCAGCCTTTTAATGGGGAACTTCGGAATGGTTTCAGCAAAATTCATAATTGGTTAATAAAATTTATATTTTTTCAAAAACGAATTCAATAAAGAGATGCATCGATCGGGTATTTGTCAATGAAATTTTTTTTCTTGTGATATCCTAATTACTTATTATGAATGATGTATTTTTTAAATAAATTTGTTTTTTAAAAATCATATATTAATTAACAAATTATGAATTTTGCTAAAATTATCATATAGTTTCTAATTTAGAAAAATGTACATAAAAAAAAACAAATTTTCCATCGAAAATTGCCTCATTACTGCGTTTATTCATTAATTTTGTTTGTATTGTAAAGAAATAAAATCTTAAGAAAATTAAAAAAAAATAATATTGTTTTCATTCAAATTTCTTTCAATATAACTTAAAAAAACGTATCATTATAGAAAATCGTAGAAAACATTTTTTCAACAATTAATTATTTCATTTGAAATTTAGTGGTTCAATATATTTTATTGGGCCATCTTTAGCTAATGATGCTCTGTGAAACTTAGGCGATTTCAACAGTTTTCCTCTTATTGACGAGCACCGGGAACGTCAAATAGATAAAATGGCCATTTTTTGGTCATATTTGTTTATTTATAAGAAATTGAAAACCTAATTGAAAATCAGCCTCGACAACTCTCTTAGAAATCTTATCAGCTTTAAAAAATAATTTTTTTAATCTCTAAATATTTGTGGGCTATACGTTATTTTGAACCAAAACTGTCATTTTTTCCCCACTGTAGTCCAGGAATGTGAAAGTGAGATCATATGAACTCCCATCTAATACAACGCTGCTGAAGGTTGGTTGAACTTCTCAGCATAAAACCCAAACCAGCTATTACTTTTGGTTGTAATTAATCACCCCCCCCCCCCAAACCCTCATTAATCGAAGTTTCGTGGGTCACTGAGGTAGGGATTTAATTGAGAAGTTAAAAAGGGTAAGGCTTACGTGTAGACTGTATGTACTGCATTTAAATCGTAAAAATAAAATTGGAAATGAGCAAATTCAGTTTTGTAAAAACCAGCAGAAGTTGTAATATAATGTTTAATAACAATTTTTTTTAAAGAATGCGCATTTTTTTAAAGAAAATGAAACAACGTCTGTTTTAATATCAATGCACGTTATGAATTCTAGTTATTTAGATTTATGGAAATGATATGCAATTTCAGGGGGAAAACTCGAGTACGAAGCACAAGAAACGTGATGAGAATGTATTCATTAAAGTCGAAGGTGCTTTAACAAAAAAGAAGGCACTGTCACAAAATTACTGTTGTCGATGCTTTGACCTTTAATTTTAAAAGGTTGAAGCATTTTCAACCTTCGACGATGTCAAAATAACGAACTATTATACATTTTTGTTTTTAGGATACTGTCGTATCGCAACTGTGTTTATGACACACACATGAGTAGCGCGCCGACACGTCGGTGTATTTCAAAACACAATTTCCAGCGACCTGGAAACATGGTTCTCACAGCGCAGATTTAGTTATTTTCAAATTGTTCGTAATAATCATTTTGAACTTTTACGGCACCGACTTGTAATACTCTTTATCAGTTCTGTAATTATGGCAGAACAGTTTGAAATGATTTACAGAATAGTTATTGTTAATTCACCGAAGGTATCTCATGTCCTCCACAATGTAACAAGTTCAGTAATTCCTCAAGTACAAATTTTTTCCGTCTATAGTAAAGAAATCGTATTACTTCATGTTACTTAAAAATAAGGGGAAGGAGGTTATTGTTTATTGTTACGGTAGCGTTATAAGAAATAATAATTTAAAAAAAGTATCACATAACATATGGTTGACCTCTAATCATGCGGATCATGTTGGCTAAATAAAGATAAAGATCTTTCTGCATAGACTTTATAAAACTATAGGTGAAAGTATCGACAACAATAACTTGGTGGTTGTGAATTCTCTTTTGTTCAAACTCTTTCGGCTTTAACGAAAACATTCTCATCACGTATCTCGTGCTTCGCACTCGAGTGTATCGCTGCAGTTCATATCATTCCCATAATTGTATATTATTATAATTCGTAACTTGCATTGGTATTAAAACCGACGAAGCTTCATTGTCTCGTTTAAAAAAAAAGCGCATTCCTTTAAAAGAAAAATTGTTTTCAAACGTTTTATTGCAACTTTTGTCGTTTTTTCATAAACTGAATTTGTTTATTTCCAATGTTTTCTTTATGATTTAAATTTTACGCGTACGGTCTACTGAGCAGCCTTACCGTTTTTTATCTTTCAAATTACGCATATATGTACATACATACAGACATACATACAAACATACATGTATACATGCATACATACATACATGCATGCATACAAACACACATACATTCTTACATACAAATTCTATAACACTAATTATTTTTAATTTTATGAAAAAGAATGTACCACAGGCCATTCTACATAACAGACTTATTTTTTTCAAAGTTATCGTGCTGACAGACAGACAGGCATAAATTCAGACGGACAGACCGATAGCCAGACACATTCGTAAAAACCTATTTTTCGGATTTAGGGGGTCTGAAAACGTGGACATTTGACAAAAACTAGGTGGAGGATTGTCAATTTTTTTTATAAACAAAAAAACTATGCGTCCTATAAAACGTGATTAATAACAAATTTGTAGATCTTTTTCAAATGCACAATTTTTGTGTATTCTTTTTTACCATATTTTGCACAGTTTGGTCGAAAAATTTAATTATCGATTTTTTCATTATTTGGTATGCCTTAAAAATTTTATTTTTTTGATTTTTCAAGAAAATTCGAAAATTTGTTATGATGATCTTGTAGGGTATTCAAAAAGCCACATTTTTCTTTTTTTTGACTTTTTTTCATATCGTGCGTTATTTAGCTTAAAATGTTGATTTTCGTGTGTTTTTTAATTTTGTAAATGCTATAAGTCTGGTAATTTTTGAATTTTTTAAAAAAGTTATCACGATAAATTGTTTGACTTTTTGAATACGTACATACATACAGACATACAACCATACATGCAATCATACATACATACATACATACCTGCATACATGCAGACAGACAATTTCGTAAAAACCTGTTTTTCGGATTCAGGAGATCTCAAAACGTGGACATTTGACAAAAACTGGGGGGGGGGGGGTCGAATTTTACACAAATCTAATAGCTCCCGTGTGCAAATAACCTCATTTGGCCCTATTACAAGTCGGGCACTAATCGGGGGCTAGTCGGGTTATTAATTTTGACAAAGTACCCAGTCGGGGACTAATCGTGGACTAGTTGGGCTTTTTGTTGTCAAAATTTCAGTCGGGGCCTGGTCGGTGGTTGGTCAACGGCTAGTCTGCGCTTTTAATTCACTAATGATTTTTTTATTTTAAAACAGGAAGAATATATTTAACAATAATTTCACACCGTTTTTTTGGAGAAAAGATTTATTAATGTTAAATTCATCTCAAATATGCTTAATAAATAATTATTAAGTTAATAATTTTGTACGAAAATCAACTTTTTATAAAAACAACGATCAAAATCTGCAAAAAGACGCAGTCTTATTTTTTTGTAGTATTTTTTAGAAAATTTCGAATTCCTAGGAACATTTATAAATAGCTTTGTGTGGAATTTTAAGATATCATGCGTTATTTGGCTTAAAATGCTGATTTTCGTGTGTTTTTAGAAAATTTTTAAATTCTATAACTGTGGTAAATCTTGGTTGTATACAAAAATTCATTAAAATAAATTGTTCGTCTGTTTGATTAATATGAATAGCCGTACAGAAAATTTTTGAATTTTGAAAAACGTGGTCTCAAAAATTTTCAAAATACGCTCACTTTTTGAATTTTTATCCAAAATGGCTAGCTAACGAATTTCACCTTTATTTTAGGACCCTAAAAGAGTATACCAAAGGCCAATCCAATCTGTGCATTATTTCGAAAGTTATCGTGCTGACAAACTAAAAATCTAGAGACACACACAGACACACACATAATGAGGCAGGTAGCCACATGCGTAAAAACCTCTTTTTTGGATTCAGGGGGTCTCAAAACATGCGATATTTGACCAAAATGGGGGGAGGGGGGGTCAAATTTTACACAAATCTAATACCTTCTCTTGATGAGAATGTAAAAACATACCAAATGAAAACATTAAAAACCGCAAGAATATGCAAGAAGAAAACACACAATCTTAGTAACTACCAGCTACGTGGAGATAAGTGTTTGAGAGGTTATTAAAGAACCATGAAATTAATTTTTCTACAGAAAGAAACATAAATTTCTTTTGAAAGTCTCTAAAACCTTTTTGTAAATAAGGTTTCAAAATAAGCCACATTTTCACGCAGGCTCTTTAGTACGATGAAATCAATGTGCTAACAGTTGTTATTAAACTTGGGGCAATTCAACAATCCTAAACTTAGAACATACTTTCGCCTGACATAAGTTTAAAATAAAACTTTTAATATTAAAGAATAAATTTAAGGATAATTTATTAATACTTTAATGCGTTGATCATTTACATTAATTGTAAGTCATTCTTGTATATGAAAAAGTCTATCAATAAAAAATATTATTTCAAGCACTTTTCTATACCTTTCATAAGTGAAATGCACGTTTCTTTTGAGATCCCTTTTAACGAAATTATTTTCATTCTTGCACGTACGTTCTCTAGCGAAAATGGGGAAAAGCAAGGCGACTGACACATTGTGGAGAAGCATGAATATTTCAAAGATTCCAAAGTGTTCGGCAATGCTGCAGTATTTTCTTAAACCACCTTGCACTGTTAAACAGAATTTTAAACACGCTCACTCCAAACAATAACTGAACAGAATTATTATAATGCCTCTGACTAAAATATATAAAGCCTATTTTTTTCTGTTTATATAAAAAAAATTCAGCTGAATAGGGTATTTCTTTGAACTAATTTGCCGCAGATGATATTTATCAAATGTGCGCTTAAGAAATGATTTACAGTTTTGCATATAAGCAAATGGAAATGAAGGCAATTATACTAATACAATATTTCACAGTTTTTTCCAGCGGGAAATGAAACAGATCTTTGCAAAAGCATTTCTGCTTGCTCAAGCAAAACAATTAGTTGTGTTAAAAAATTGTAATTTAGAGTTCTTTTAAAGTATCCTACCAAAAAAGAATGAAATATTAAAGCCTCAGGAAGCCTGTGTATTTAAGAAATTTACAAAAAAAAAATTTTATTTTTCAGTGTCCGTAAGGCAGCAGTTAGTTTTTTTGGATGAGAAAATATTCTCCTAAATTTGTTCAGATTTTAATAAAATTGTTCGGAGGTTGCAGGCATTAAGTTTAAGTAAAAATTGAGATTTCTGTAATTTGCGAAATTTGTAAATAAGATTCAAGAAAACAGACTAAGTTATTGCTCAACTTAATATTCCTCAACGAAAATAGAACGAAATTAACAATTTAACAGATCAATAATATTTTGTAGTGTACATGAATTTTAAAACGAAAATTATGTTCATTGCGTTTTCTTGCAATACAAACAGATTTGTGTAAATTATAAACTGTTTATTTTTCTAAAAATACAATAAAAATTTTTAGAACCATTTAGAAAGTTTTGTAATATACTTAATTACATTATATGAAATAATAATTTGAATGAAGATTCAAGAAGAATTAGGAAGTCGATAATTGATAACTTTTCATAAATAGTAATTATTTGATTATGTTTCATTGAAATTTCGACCAGCTTCAACTGTCTCATATAGACGATTGAAGTTGGAATTTGAATACATATAGTATACATAACGGAGAACGTAACTCATACAAGAGTCGCAATATTATCGGTCAGAACATCGTATTTCGGAACTATTCAAAAAATATTTGGATTGGTCGTAAAAATCTTCAAAAATAATAGAAAATTAAAAAAAATGTTTGGCAGTCTATACGCATTTTTTTAAAATTCTTATTCTATTAGGAATCATTAAAAATGTCTTATCAAATTCGATAAAATGAAAATCATGCGATTGACATTTTACAGAATTTTCATAATTTTAAACAAATAACGTTCCTTTCCTTGTGTGGACACTTACACAGAAATACAATGTGTTATTTTGTAATCTTTTTAAAGATTTTTTCAAGCCACTTCTTTAGATTTCTATCCTCAAATATAAGTGTTACCGAGTAGAAAGAAAACTTCAGGGGCAGACTTTTAAGCATATTTAAGTACTTTTAAAACTAAAATATTCATCTCGAGGCATAAGGTCATATTAGTCAACCTCATACAAATAATTCTTATATGCACAAATCAGTAACCAAATTCGTTTATCAAAAATATATCAATTTTTGTGTTGAAATTTGTATTTAGTGATATGTTAATATGTTAATATGTTAATGTACTTCGATGTAAGTATTTCATGCTAGCATTCATAAAAAATTCTATTAAACCATGGAAATAGGTCAAATTACTTAGACCTAAATTTTATAACTTTGGCAAATCTCCTTTTTTGTCCGATTGATGGAAAAGTTTTGGCGTTAGTAAAATTTAAAAAAACATATAGATTCTCATCATTCAGGGACACTTTCCTTAAAATGATAAAAAAAATTAATAAATATGAGATGAAAAATTGAAAACCCCTGCCCCGCAGAAAAAAATATTTTCAAACATAATTATCCTTGAGCAAGGCTTTTAATGGTTTCTTGATTACTAAAATTTGATAAAATAGCATTATACATAAATAGGAGAAAGAACGAATAATTTAATTCATACAAAATCATTTTTCATATTTTTCATAATCAGAATAAACATACAGTTGAACAATTCACGTTTGTGTATTAGAAAAAGTTTACATACTAATAATTGGATGATAATCCTGAAATTTAAGTTATAGAGCATTTTTCTATTTTCACAAATATTGAAAAAATTAATCATGATAGCTGCTGTTTCCAACATTTCAAATTTCAGTAATTATATGCATATTATACAATATTGGAAGACCTAATATCAGTAAATGGCACACTCTGACAGCAGAAAGAAAACATTTGAATATTCGGGAAACTAAGGGGCTCACCCGCATTCGAAAATTTTTTCAGGATAACGGAAAAAACAGTAACATTTGTTCTTTCCGCGTAATCTTTTGTTAGCGTTAAAAACTGAAATAAAATTTCTTTAACTGTGGGACCCTTAAGTTTCCCGGGACTATCCCAATGAGGATGTGGTGAACATAAAGGGATAAGTCTCAAACCACGACTACATTTGTGTTACAATCAACATACGATTGGGACTTTTTCTTGTTTTCCTGAGCAAAACCCCGACATGGGGAAACCATTTTTTTCAAAAAACTTCAAAAACTATCTGTAATATTAACCGTAGTACAATTTATGGATATTTACAATAACTGATTATATACAAACTAAAAAATACTAGGAACATTCACGCACGTTACTTCTTGACAAACAGCTGGTTCTTCTATTCTAGTATCGCTTTCTCAAAACCTCACGGAACTAAACAAAAATCATAATTCTCAATGAGAATCTGTACGGAGTTGGTCCCTCATGTTCCCCGAGTACTTCTTCGGATATCCCCTTTTGTACTTCGTTATTTATCAAAAATATTAAAATTCCATTCCTCCATTTCTTAAAAAAGCAATTTGCGTGTAGCTTATTGAACAATACAAAAATGCAAAAAAGTACATTTTGAAAATTTCTTGGGCTAGCGCCTTTTGTTCCCTGATCATTCATTTTCTAATTGCATGCTTTCCTTAATCGAGAAGTGATCATCATTGCAGATTTTAACCGTATGTTTGTGCCGATTTGAAAAAATGATTTCATATGACATACAATATTATGTCCTTTTCTTATTTATATATTGCTATTTTATTACATATTAGTGATGGAGAAGAAATTAAAAGCATTATAAAAGAATTTTCTTTCATCCATTTTTTCTAATGCTCTGGTTAAAACATTTCTATCACATCTTTATTAAATATTTTCCCCTAATTGTATGAGGAAGGCGAAAAGTACAGATTGAAACAATCAAACGATTAATTGATAATCAGTGAGGTTTTACTGATCCACTCAGTGGAATTTCATTAATATTTCAATCAGTGAGGTTCACTGATTACTCAGTATCAGTAGACATCTAGTCGTATGATTTTCCGCCCATCAGTTGATTAGGTATGACACTAATCATTCATCACTTTTGTGCTAACCTTTGCAAAATTATCTGAGAAAAAAAGCACTTTGTTCTCACAAAAGTAAATTAGGACCGGGCTTCAATATAATATGATATAATATAATAGGACATAATATTTTTATTTTATATTTTATAATATTTTAGGCGTACCAGAAGACTTCAGGTTCAAGTCTTGGCCGCGTGGAGCGCTATATGATTGGTTGAGTCCATCATTCAGCGTCCCTGGCATATTTCATAATACTACTTCAGTTGAGTAACTTACTGGTTCATCCAGTAAAAATCGGGAAAACACTGGTTGACCAGTAATAGTTCCAGATACTGATTTAAGTAGTGAAAATTTCACTGGTTCGGTTTAAGACACTGTTGCGATACAGCCGCCGAAAAGTAAATAAAAGTTTTTTGAAAACCAGTCTCTAGAACAGGGCTCACCAGAAGGCAGTCATTGGCTGCAGTGGCTGCGACTTGCAGCCAAGAGACTAGGTCAAACTGGCCCTAATAAATCTCATTATTCGACTGATTCCTAGCCCTTCACATTCATTATAACTCCCGCCGGGCTTGAAAGACATTATCCTTTCAAAAATAAAATATAGCATAAAAATGAATATGAATGATTTATTTGCTAATATTAATATAGTTTAGTGAGTAATGAGTAGTTAAATATTAATGAGAAAATAAAGTTCATTTAAAAAAAACTTGTTTATTTTGTGGCAGATTTCATTATTTTTTGAATTAAATAATAAGAATAAGGACAATTTTAATGAATAATTGTCAAATTGTACAACTCTAAGTAGAGATTACACTGTTAAAAATAAAGAGAAAGGGATTTTGGCGGCCGTAGTTTTTCTTTATTCTTTATCAATTTTAATTCAAAATTCTCCAAATTTTTCCTCTTCTTTAAGGTATTAATTTGAAATTTAATTTGCAGGCAAATTTGATTTACTTTATAAATGAAAAATGAAATTGAAGTTGCATATGCAGTATATTATAAATTTGAGTAAAAAAGTTCGAACCCCCCGGCATGAATGACGACGAGATGTAATTTACCGTGACCGTAATCCTTCGGTCGATTCCTGGAAAACGAAAGAAAAAACCTACAGACAAACTTGGTGGCAGTCATACACTTGTCATGGCAGTCAGCACCTGCTTGAAGCGGCAAGTCCTGAACTAGAGACTAGAGTCTCTGAACCAGGGGTCTCCACAATCCATAGGTGCAGCGTGAGCCAGAATCGCTCTGAACAAAGTATTTTATTTAAAGTATTTGAACTAAGCAATTTCCGCTAACACAAGATCACAAACCGCCTAAGCCTGCAACATACGAGGGACAAGCTGTACCTTATATTTTTGAGGTCGCTGAACCCAAATTCTGTGTCCGTTTGACTCTACCACGTTAGCATCAAGGGCAGTTCAAGGTCAAACATACAAAATAACTCACTAAATAAATCAGAGAACCTTATGTTTTTAAGGTCGCTGAATCCGAATCCGGAGTCCGCTTGACGCCATCAGTTCAGAATCAAGGACAGTTTAAGGTGAAACTTACAAAATTCATCGCTAGCCAACTAAATTAGAGTTACTTCAGGTCGCTGAAATCGAATTTGGTGTCTTTTTGACATCAGGTCACTGTCAATGTAAATACAAGGTCAAACCTACAAAATTCATCGCTCCATAACCAAATCTTGGTGCCTTTAGGTTTAAGTGGTCGCTGAATTTCAATAAAGTGTCCGTTTGACACCGGAAGGTCAGTATAAAGGTCAGTCCAAGGACGAACCTACTCAATTCATCGCTAACTAACTAAATCAGGACACCTGTAGGTTTAAGTGGTCGCTATATTCTAACCCGGTGTTTGTTTGATGCCATCAGGTCAGTATCAAGGTCAGTTTAATGTAAAACCCACAAAATTAATCGCTAACCAACTAAATCAGGGTAATTTTAGGCTTCAATGGACATCTTGAGATCAAGGTTGAGAGATTTTAATGGTCAAATTTGGAAAAGCCTGAAGAGTTTTCATGTGGGTTCTATGCTGTTTAGAATTTTATAAACTTTCCGCCATTGAAGAATTCTATAGTATCAGGTACTTTCTGAATACATTATATTTGAACCTGCTTAATGCAGCGTGAGAAACGCTATAACTTCAGTTGAAGTGGTTTCAGCATTACCCATTCTGAACCACGTAAAGGTAGCACTTCTTTCAGAACTTACCCGTAACAGAAACGGGGGTGCCAACGCCAGGTTTCTGTGATGTATAAAGTATGATTCCATGACTTGTAGGTTCACGCCAAATCATAGGCCGAGAGATACGAAGTTTCCTTCCCTTGTCTTTGCAATGTCCGCTAATGTCACTTACACAAGTCGAACAAATGAAATGATGAATCCAAGAATGGTCAGGACTTTCTTTTGCGTAACAATAACAATTAATGTACATATTTTTACAACATCTGTTAAAGACCATCTATTTTTGGGTATAATGTATCTACCACATTCGACACAACATGTGTCTAGACTACCACAAGGTAGCATGGTAAAGAACAGAAGGTAGTTTAAAAAAAATGAAACTGATTAAAATTCATAGCGAATAGATAGTCACTTGGAATAAAATTATACTTTCCTAATGCAACTTCCAAATGTTAGGTTAGTCATGCCCGTTGACATTTAAACGGAAGCTGGGATGTATAGAAAAAGTCCCGACCGTCTACATATACAATTAGGTATTTTCACTTCAACCATCAGTTAACTTCACTTTGTTGAATACAGAAAATCTAGAGGAAGTTTCTTCGAACGCCCAGGCATCAGTTTCGATGCAGACGGTGACGACTTATTTTTCACATCCCCGCTTGGGTGGTTTGAATGTCATGTTTATTTTGAATAACCTTTGGTAATATTATTATTAAACATCACTTGTAAATTTTGATACAGTATTCATTATAGAAATCTACTTTACGCAGTAAAAATTTATCATTTGGGAAGATTGTATCCAGTATAAATTTCAATCAGTTTTATTTTTTGAAAATATCCCTTGAAACCACCTTGTCTCCTTTACCATGCCACCTTGTGATAGTCGAAACACATTTTGCCTCGTATGTGGTACATACATGCTGCTCAGAAATAGAAGATCTTTAACAGATGCTGTAAAAAATATGTAAATTAATTGTTATGGAGGCACACAATAAAGTCTTCAGCATTCTTGAAATCCTCATATCATTTGTTCGACTTGTCTAAGTGATATTAGCAACCATTGCAGAGACAATGAAAAAAACTTAGTATCTCTCTGCCTATGGTTTGGCGTGAACCTTCAAGTCATGAAACGGATTGTTACTTTTGCTTATGCCGGACTGAAGGTTTTAATTCAAAGAATTTACATACGTTGATTTACCCTGTTATTGATTCAGTTACGTAACCAGCATATACTAGCATATACTAGTAATAATGTGAAGGGATTAGTTGAAAAATTTAAAATCATACCTTATAATACTAAAGAGTGGCGACTATACATAGATTCGTCTACAGGAAGTTTAAATGGTGTTTTGTTGCATAATGGTAATAAATATGCACCTCTGCCAGTTGCACACTCTGTTACACTCAGCGAAAAATACGAGACTCTTCAGTTTCTTCTGAATAAATTGAATTACAATAGACACAAATGGCAGCTCTGTGGAGATTTAAAAATCATAAAAATAATGCTGGGACTACAGAGTAGATTTATAAAACGCCAGTGTTTTATATGCGAATGGGATAGCCGACCTCGCGAGCAGCATTATGTAAAAAATTGGACTCTTACAGAAAATCTTAATCTAGGAACATTAAATATTATAAATAAGCATTTAGTAGATACAATCAAAGAGCTATTACCACCATTATATATAAAACTCGGTTTAGTAAAACAAGTTGTTAAGGCAATGAGAAAAACAGAAAGTAATGCTTATAAGTATGTTTTTGAGAAGTTTCCTAAACTTTCCGATGCTTTAATAAAAAAGGGAGTATTTGACGGTCCACAAGTTAGAGCTCTACTAAACTATGATAAATTTGAGCAAAGAATAACTGGTAATGAAAAAGAAGCCTAGAAAAGCTTTAGGCAAGTTTTCTCCAACTTTTTAGGAAATCATAAACACCCTAGCTGCAAAGAAATAGTTGCTAAAATGATTAAAGACTTTGAAAAGTTAGGGTGTTTGATGAACTTAAAGATCCATTTTTTGGATTCTCATATCGATTGGTTCCGTGAAAATTTAGGTCATATAAGTGAATAGCAGGGAGAGAGATTCCATCATGACTTTAAAGACATAGAGCATAGATATCAAGGTGCATGGGATACTCATATGATGTCTGACTATTGCTGGTGCCTAAGAAAGGATATGAAGACCGTTCATTAAAAAGTGTTTACAGAAAAGTCATTTTAAACAAGCATCATATTTTTATTAATGTGTGGCATCATACTTTAAACATCACATAAACCTGGCGTTGGCGCCCCCGTCTCTGTGACGGGTAATTTCTGAAAGAAGTGGTACCTCCAAGTGGTTAAGAATCGGTAACGCTAAAACCACTTCAAGTAAATTGAGAGTGTTTCTCACACTGCATTAGGCTGGTTCAAATTAAATTTATTCAAAAAGTACCTGGTACTACAGCATTCTTGAATGGCGACAAAAATTACAAATTCTAAACAGCACAAAACTCATGTGGAAGGTAAGAGGGTGAAAGAATGTTGGTTGAGGTAACGCTTATTTGTGGATAAAGAAAGTAATGATTTGTTCAAGATAGACTGAAAAGTTTATATACATAATTTACAGAATGATCGTCGCGTAGACTTGGTGGATCGCGAATAGCGAAGCTAGCAAAAAGGCCGAGATCGTTATATCGCAGTATAAATGCACGTTCTTGTCTGGAAAGTATACTTTTCGAAACTTAAGTGCTGATTGACCGGAAGAAAGTAACTCACGTAATTTCGCATCGTCTTTTTGGGCAGAAGCAAGAGAGTCGTGATCTACTGATACCGCGATTGCTTCGACGCGAGATAATGCATCGGCTACATAATTTTCAGAACCTTTAATATGTCTAATATCTGTCATGAATTGAGAAATGTAGTCTAAATGTTGGAATTGTAGCGAAGAACACTTATCTAACTTTTGATTAAAAGTAAAAGTTATAGGTTTATGGTCTGTGAAAATGGTAAAATTTCGTGTCACTACCATATGACGGAAACGTTTAACAGCGCTATATATAGCGTAAAGTTCGCGATCGTACGCACTATATTTGCGTTGAGTTGACGTCAGAGATTTCGTGTGGAAAGCTAAAGGTTGCCATGCATTATCTACGCTTTGCTGCAATACACCGCCTATTGCGAAATACAAAGAATCTACAACTATGCTAATAGGTGCACCACGAACGGGATGCGCAAGCAAAGTTGCGTTCGCGAGAGCACTTTTTGAATTACGAAAGGCTTCGCGAGCTTCTTCGGTCCAATTGAAAGGTTCCTTGCCCTTTTTTGAACCGACTAAAGGTTCGTTTAAAGGGTGTAGGATATGAGCCGCGTCAGGCACAAATCTACGATAAAAATTAAACATACCGAGATAACGGCGTAAGGCTTTAATCGTAGTGGGCAAGGAATATTTTGAAACCGCATCGACGCACTCTTGTATAGAAGAAATGCCGTCAGAAGTTACTGTATAGCTGATAAAAGTTATTTCATTTACACCAAATACACATTTCCCCGGGTTAATTATAACACCGAACGTTGAGAGGCGATCAAATAAAGTTTTCAAATATTTTAAGTATTGCTTTTCATTTTCAGACGCGATAAAAAAATCGTCAATGTACGCGTAAACAAAATCGAGTCCACGCAACATTTAATCGACGAAACGTTGACAAGTTTGTGCTGCATTTCGCAAACAAAACATCATCAGTCATGGCTCAAAAAGACCGAAAGGCGTAACGATCGCGGCTTTCTCGATGTCTTCGGGTACAATTGGTATTTGATTAAAAGCGCGACCAAGATCAATTTTAAAAAATACCTTTTTACCCTGTAAATTCTGGGCAAAGTCTTCGATGTGCGGCGGAGTGTACCTGTCAGGGATCGTGCGAGCGTTGAGAGCTCGGTAGTCGCCACATGGTCGCGGGCTGCTGTCTTTCTTGGGAACGATGTGGAGAGGCGTAAACCATGGGCTCTTCGACAGGCGGATGATGCCCTGCTGCATCATGATGTCGAACTCAGCCTTAACTTGCTTAAGGCGATCAGCTGCAAGACGACGGAACTTGGCGTGGACAGGAGGGCCGGGCGTAGTCTTAATGTGGTGATGCACTCGATGTTTTATTCCTTCTTTTTGAAACACAGGCGGTCGGGTCAAATCGGGGTATTTGGCGAGTAACTCGTGGTATTTCAAAACACCGACCACTGTTTTGATGGCAGGTATGTCTTCACCAACGGCGAAACCGCGCTTTGTTAAGCCAGTTGAATTATCGATTAACGACTTGTTTTTCGGATCGATCAGCAAACCGTAATGCGAAAGAAAGTCAATGCCTATGATCACAGAACTGACCTCGGCAATAACGAACGGCCACTTAAACTCGCGACGTAACGATAAATTTAAGTTGAGCGGCATATTTCCGTAAGTTTCGATTCTCGATCCATTTACCGCGAAAAGTTCGTACTCACACTTTATGACATGTCCAGTGAACCACTTACGCGGGTACACACACAAATCGGATCTAGTGTCTACGAGGAAAGATTTTTGCGAGTTCAAGTCCTTCACAAAAAATCGGCGATGCGCTAAACCGTCATTACTTGCCGTATTCACTAACGGCGTGCATCGTTTCCCGACCAGGTGCAACCACTACGGCACTTATTTACGCGCTCCTTGAATCGACGATGATAATAGCACAATCGTTCACTTGCCGAATCATTGCAGCCCGGTGCGGGCGTCGCGGCGCGGTTTTGAGATCCACGCGGTGCTCCGGGAGAACGCGAACGGCTGCGATCTTGGGTCAGCGCGTTCACCTGCAGAGTCAGCTTCTGGATCTGTTCCACAAGTCCTGCAAAATCGGCAACAGCGTTGATTTGTTTGCTGGGGCTAACCTCGTGCACAGTATCGGCGAGCTTTAGTATTTTGTCGACTACTGTCTCGCTGGAGGCTGCTATTACAGTTTGTGTCTGCGCATGGAAGACGCGTCTTCCAAACTTCCAAAATGAATTCTTCCGTGGTATTTGTGGTGGCGAGCGATTTGAGGCTGCGGAAAAATTCAGAGGGCTTGCGATCGCCTTTTTATTCACCTTCCATCAGCTTGCGGACCAGCGAACTATCGGATTCTGTGAATCTTTCAATCATCTTTGTCTTGAGATCTCTGTACTTCTCGGTTTCAGGTGGTGCCACTAAAATGTCTTCGAGTTGACCGATAACCTTCTCCGTTAAACTCGATATCGTGTTGCAATATTTGACATTATCGTCAGTTATTTGCGCTGTGACGAACTGTGCTACTAGTAACGTGAACCACACTTTAATTTTGTGTTCCAAAAATGCAGGTGCTCGGAAATTTCGTGGCGCATGGACGCTAACAATGGGCGCTTGAGCACCGAAGATATCGTCGTTTTTAGACATCGTATACAATTAGGTCACGAAAAAAAATCTACCTTGAAGCACGTCTCAGTTTTTCGCTACACTTAAAACACGTCACAGGTTTTTTTTGCACTACACTAGAAACACGTCACAGTTGTTTGCACTACACTAGAAACACGTCAGCGTTTTAGAGTTACCGCGTTCACCCTCAAACACGTCGGGCGTCACCAATTTGTGGAAGGTGAGATGGTGAAATAATGTTAGTTAAGGTAACGCTCATTTGTGGATAAACAATGTAATGATTCATTCAGGATAGTATGAAAAGTTTATACAGATAATTTACAAAATGATCGTCGCCTAGATTTGGCGAATCGCGAATATCGAAGCTAGCAAAAAGGCCGAGATCTAAACACGATGCTAGTGCGAGCCAAAGTGCCTAAACAGCCCCGAGTGGAGGAAACTTCCACTCGGAAAATCTTAGAGAGAGGGTAAGTCCCTCCCAAGAAGTCCAAAGGGAAAGTTTGACCTTAAACTGACCTTGATACTCACCTGATCGCATCAAACAGACACCGAATTAGAAGTCAGTGACCACTTAAACCTAAAGGTGTCCTGATTTAGTTGGTTAGCGAAGAACTTTGTATGTTTGACCTTGGACTGACTTTGATACTGACCTTTCGTTGTCAAACGGACAACGTATTCGGATTCAGCGACCACTGAAACCGAAAGGTACCCTGATTTGGTTGTTGAGCGACGACTTTTGTAGGTTTGACCTTGCATTGACCTTGATAATGACCTGATGGCATCAAACCGACACCGGATTCGAATTCAGCTGCCACTTAAACCTGAAGTAATTCTAATTTAGTTAGCTAGCGATGAATTTTGTAAGTTTCACCTTGAACTGCCCTTGATTCTGACCTGATGGCGTCAAGCAGACACCATATTCGGATTCAGCGACCTTAGAAACGTAAGGTTCTCTAATTTATTTAGTTTGAGGTTAATTATGTAGGTTTGACCTTGAAATGACCTTGATAGCGACACGATGGCGTCAAATGATTACCGGATTCGAATTCAGCGACCACTTAAACCAGAAGTTACCCTATTTGAGTTGGTTAGCAATGGATTTTGTATGTTTGAGATTGAACTGCCTTTGACGCTGACCTGATGGCGTCAAACGGACACTGGATTCGGATTCAGCGACCTCAAAAACATAAGGTGCACCTAGTCCCTCTTATGTTGCAGGCTTAGGCTAAGATCAAAATTAGGTTTTCGTCATTTTTACCTCTTAAAATGTAAATTTTTAGAATTATAAACATCTAAACCTAATCTAAATTATAAACATCTAAACTAAATAATACAATCAATTATTTATGTACACTCAACAATTTTTTAAATATTTATCTTACAAAATTTGTTATTATGGATTTTAAAATTGGTTATGTTTTTAATTTTAGCTAATAAAAATTCAAGGACACTTGAATTTCTTGCTACTTTTTAATTTAATTTAAAAAATAAATTTTGAATTATTTACAAACAAAACAATTTTTGGGGAATTTAAATTGTGAATATAAAAAATTACAATTTCAGTTATTTAAATGCCATTAATATCAATTTTAAAATCCCATTTAACGTCCAATAATCAATTTAATGTCTAGAATTCCGGAAAATAAAACCAAGAAACTAACGACCAAATTTGGAAAAACACCATAAAATGTTCCCATTGCAAACTAAAATAGACAAAAGCTTCTTCCTCCTTAAAAAAGAAAAAAAAATTTCCCTCCTTCTGGCCAGAAATAAAAAGGAGGTAAGAGAAATGAGAAAGCAACCAACCAAATCCCCTTCCTTTTTTCTGTTTATGTCGTCTTTTTTTAGCATTACCTAATCATAATCCAAAAAATTTATAAAAATGTTTGTAAAAATAATAAATAAATTAGAATTGCATTCAATATTTTATTTAACAATATTAAAGTAACGAAAACTAGACATTCATTATTTTATTTCATAATTCTCAATTTTAGCGTGAAAGTTTCAATAGAAATTAGGGTCTCGAGTTTAAGGGTTCCCAGCGGCAAAAAATAAGCTAAAGGCTTTGAGACTTCCGGGTCAAAACTGAGTAGATCCGACCTATTGGCCTGAGATCGCTAGTAGATACAGACTCTACCCTTAGAGACCCCTGCTCTAGACTGTGCGTGAAAATATTTCGGCTACTAATTTAATTGCAATATATGTGTCTTAATCTGTGTGTCTCTTGATTTATTGGAAACACAACAATAAAATTTTGGTACAGGGTAAAGTCAATGAGTGTATAGGATAAGGTTGGCTAAGGTGCGGCGTAAAGGCGGCTATGGTAGGTGTTCAAGTAATCTAGGATATGGGCTAAAGTCGAGGCTAAAGTCATATCGAGTATTGGATAAAGTCGATTAGGGTATGCGATAAGTTCGACTGAGGTACGGCGCAAAGTCGGCTAGGGTTGAGGATGATGTCACCAAGGGCACATAGTAATTTCGGCCAGGGCACGGGATAAGGTTGACCAGGAATATTCCCCAGTTTCTCCTTTTTATCTACGCTTCCAAGAAAAAATATACGACAGGTGCACTCCTAAATAATTAAAAAACGACATAACCGGGAAAAATTCATTTTGTCGGCCCTGATGTATGTAGAACTCTACAGTGGATTTCCCGTACAACCTCAAATTGTAAATGGGATTGTCAACCTTAGCGACCTCAGCGTCCGATTACTAAGCGCGTCCTCATCAATATCTCATGTATCCATTCCCATTCAAATCTGATTTACGAACGGTCTAATTGAACGTTTCCGTTACCATGGAAAATCGAAAAGCTCAGAGATATAATTTCAGCAAGAGTGAAGGGAAAATATTATCGATTTGAAATTAAAAAATAAACTAAACTTAGAAATTGAACAATTCAATGTGATGATAATGAACTTTCTAAAAATTATCTGAATAATTCACGCAATAAATTTCAAGAAAACTAACAGTCTAATAAAATTTTTGAATTATTATAAATAAAACTTTCAGTATGAAAACAATTTCAAGGATATTATCAAATTTCTTTCTGAAATACTTGCAGGTGTTTTTCGACCGCTTCTGTAAATAAATTATTTATACGAATAAAATGTTGTTAAAGTTTTGCAATTTTATTAATATTAAAATATAGATAACGTAAACAAACTTACCTTTAACAGAAATAAAACTTACCTCAGTAAAATTTAGTACATTAATGTTTTTTATAAAAATATTTTAAGATTTAAAAATAATTAAGTGCATTTTTAAACTGTAATATAAAATTGAAAAAAAACAAAGCGCATATTTATGGTGTGGCGCTAACTGTACTTTAACCTCGCACAGTCAAAGTATATAGAATGAAAATATATTATAGTACGAAAAAGTTAGTTTAAACATTGTCTTTATCCACTCGCTCACACCTTGCTACTACAGTATCTAGCATACAAATTCCTGATATTTTATTTATAAAAAAGGCAAAAATCGGAAATTTGCATACTATATCCTGCAGGAACAAACAATGAAGATGAAGGAGTTAGGAACAGTGTTTAAACTAACTTTCTCGTACTACTAATATTTTATTTTTATTCCAGATACTTCAGAATACCTTGTACTCAGAGAAAAGGTTTTCTTCAAAACTCCTGCTGTCTGTTTTGTTTTGCACCACTTAATTATCTGTTTAACGCAAGCCGAATTACTTGGCTGCAAGATAAGGTAAAGTTTTCTCATAAAAGGATAATGTTTGCTGCAATCATATTTAATCCATTTGCATCAAGAACGATCCTCTCGTGATAAGATGAAATTTCGCTTAGTGTATGGTTTAGTAATCAATGTTGAATAGCCTTCCCTTATTGCTAAATGAATTTGGTAAAATTAAAAACAACGACATTGTTTGAAAACTGATATTTTTGCCTGAATCGAAAAACACTTAGAGATATTGCCGACATAACCGCTGAGGTAATATTAGATATAGTATAGAACTTTTAGTTATAATACCCTCCCCCCATTACTGGGTTTAAATAGAATGTTAATCAAGTGTTGATTCTGTGAATTGCTATAATTAATAGACAAAAACAGAATCAATACACATTTTTCTTATATGGGATTACTTACATGTATCTCGAGGGTTCTTAACATTTCTAACTTTTTCTGCATAAAACTTGTAAAAAACCAGAACGTTTTTTAGGCTTATTATGTAAAATTAGCCTAATCAAATCTAAATGTCCTCTGCTATTTTCTTTCAAAGCTTTGAAATTTTGACATTAACTTTTTTGAATAGATTCGAATTACTCGACCAGTAAGATATGAGGGTAAAGCACAAGGGGATCAAGAATTAGTAAATCCGAGGTGGCTGATTCCAGGTTCTACTGTATAAAGCTTAATTATATTCCTTTTTGTGTTGAAACTTGTAAAAATTGTATTTGTTCAAATAACTAGCTTTTCAAAATAGTTGAAAAATACCTGAAAATATGTGAGTAAGGAATCTGCTCATCGGATTGAAATTATTCTCTGTCTGGGAGTGTTAAAATCTAAATATAGGGTAATGTTTTTTATTCAATAAATGTTGAGAAATGCGACACTACTTCTTGATGCTCAGGGAAATTCCAATGATGTAAAAAAAAACGAATATGAAAGCCTATAAAAAAAGATTTAAGAAAAAATACCTCGTTCTCCCTCTTGTAGACTTAACTTTCAAATATTTATATTTCATTTTATATTCAGAATACGGAAAATCGAAATTTAAACTTAAAATTGAAATAAATATTTTTATCTCTTTTTGTAACTGTGACTAGACGTTTATACTTTTAGTAAGAATGGCGAAAATCTTGGAATGTCCAGATGAGCTGTAAAAATTTTATTTACAATTAACGTTCAACAACGCCTTTCCAGTACAAACATTATTTGAATCTATTTAAATTTCAGCTTGTGATATTAATAAATTACCTCAATTTTTTATATGAAACTTGCTCTCCCCTGTGGCGGTGACTTCGCCGCCACGGAGCAGCGGCTCCAATTAATACTAGAAATCAAGAACAAACGGAGTAGCGATAAAACTTGTATAAAGTTATAAAAAAATATGTGAAACACATAACGAAGAACTTTTTATTACTTTCGACTAACTTAACTTATAAATCAACTACGTCTTTAGATGTCTAATTTTTTATTACATTCGATGTTTGCGCATGAAAAATGCAAAGACGATACTGAAATTTAAACTAAACTTAGATAAAGGTCTGAGAAAATAAAACAGAAATAAAAACTTGCAAAAAGAACATGGAAACTTTATTTTTTCAATTTTGAGTATAAAAATAGTATCTAATAAGGGACCCTAGGTAGGTGTCCCCTTCCGATTTGCTTTGTTCTCATACATGTTGCCGTACTCGAAAAACTAAGCAACCAGTATTTTTTATTACGTACCCAAAATGGTTTTTAGGGGGTTAAAACCACCCTCAAATAGTGTGGTACCATGGACCCATTTAGTTGTTTCACATATAATAACAGAATCTTTCACAATCAAACCAACTCGAGCAATGTCCTCACAATAAGAGATGAAAAATGTGATTTTGTCAATTTGATCAAAAAAAATTTGGGCAAGGGGGGAGGGGGGGTAAACTACCTCACAATAATTTGTAATTACACAAAAAAATTTACAAACGGGCATGATTTCAACACAAAAGACCTGGAAAAAATATGTATTGCACGCGAGAATAATATAAAGTTGAAGTGTTTTTGCATTTTCATGAGAAATTAATTTATAAGGAGTAACCACCCTTAACTACATTTTATTATATTTATGCTAAATAAAGTAAGTTTCGCATGCAAAATAGAGAAAAAGTATTTCCTCACGAGGATTTCAGCCAAAAAATGTGAAATATATATATATACGAGGGTGGATTGATAAGTTTCCGGCCTGACCAAGAGATGGCGCCACTAGGCCTACCTTGAGGTGGCGTTCTATAGTACCATCCTTA
>NC_046658.1:49789935-49791374 GCF_010883055.1 Belonocnema kinseyi | reverse complement strand
GGCTTTAACCCCTTCAAATAAAAGTATTTGATGACAGCACGATTTTCCAGCTTTTCCATTTTTAAGAAAAACACAGAGGCATCTTGTTCAGTGTGCTCTGAATCCTAAAGTAACATGGCGATCGAGCTGAAACTATAGCTACAAGCTATCTAAGGATGGTACTATAGAACGCCACCTCAAGGTAGGCCTAGTGGCGCCATCTCTTGGTCAGGCCGGAAACTTATCAAGCCACCCTCGTATGTGTTTTAGTTTATATTTCTCTTTACCCTCTCAGAGTTCAGTTCAAGTTTTGTACAACTTTCATTGTAGACTTCAAATATTTTAAAACCAAAGTCTACGACTTGAGTTCGAGTTTTATGATTTAAAATTCAAAAACGCCCTTTTTTTATGTTTTTTAGTTCTTAATTCTTTTTTCGCATTAAGAGTTTCCTTAAGCTTGGTACATATTTCACAAGTAATTTTGAATTTATGGAAACAGAATTCGATAATTTAATAGGAAACCTAGGTAGCTGTGTCCCTCCGATTTTCTTTTTTCTCACATATGTTGTAGTAATCGAAAAACTAAGCGACAAGTATTTTTTCTTACATGCCCAAAATGGTTTTAAGGAATTTAAAACCATCCTCGTATAGTGTGGTACCAAAAAACCATTTAATTGTTTCACATATAATAAGAGAATCTTTCACAATTAAACCAACTCGAATGATATCCTCACAATAACAAATAAAAAATGTTATTTTATAAATTTGATTAAACAAATTTGTGGGGGATAAACTGCCTCACAGTAATGTTTAATTATACAAAAAGTTCACAAACGGGCATGATTTCAACTCAAAAAGTCTGCAATATATATATTGCGCGCTATAATAAACACGCGATAGTACAATAAATTGAACGTTTTTTCTGCATTTTTACGAGAAATCAGTCTATAAGGGGTATCCACTCTTAACTGCATTTTATTATATTTCTGCAAAATAAAGTAAGTTTCGCGTGCAAAACAGAGCAGAAAAATTTCCTCACAAAAAAGGTTTAAATATCTAAATTTGTCAATATACATTAGACAAACAATTTTATAGTGGTAAATTAACACAAAAGATATTACGATTATAGAAGAAAATGATATGGAAAACAACCGCTTTATCAATTTAACGTCCTGCATTAGTTAAAAATGTAATTTATGTATTTCTAAAAATACAAATTTATATGTAAAATATAATGATCCTTAATATATGTATAGAAACATATTAAAATGCGCTTCAGAGTGGTTACCCCTTATGAATTAATTTCTCATGAAAATGCAAAAACACCTAAACTTTATTTTATTATCGATAGCCTCATATATATATACGAGGGTGGATTAATAAGTTTCCGGCCTGACCAAGAAAAACAACGTTTTTAAGAATTTTTTTTTTTTATTTCTCAACATAATCTCCTCCAAGGC
>NC_046658.1:49748013-49789835 GCF_010883055.1 Belonocnema kinseyi | reverse complement strand
GAAACCCTTTAATAGCCCTCCCTTCTATAGCCCTTCCGAGAATCGACGCCGTGTCGCAGGTAGATGTAATTGGAGCAGTACGGGGTCTGCGGTTGTCACTCATGCGTGAACAAACAAAAGCGGAGCGGGCTATAATGAGTTATTTCCCACCCACCGTCAGCCCCAAAATCGGAGCTATAGAAGAGTTTCACTCTATTTATTAAATATAAGCTATTATCAATTCTCAATTCGAGTTGCGGTCGATCTATGTAATCATGTGGACGGTATCGAGCCTTAACGCCACAAATTTGAATGTTAGATAGTAGAAGAAGATAAAGGCCAAAATTTGCATCGACATAGAACCTCTGTGCATAAATATTAGGATAAGTTATATCCTGACAAACTATTGATTAAACACTTATTTAAAGTAATATTCTGTTGCTTAACTACGTCTGTTTAATCAGTCAAAAAAAAAGAAACTTGAAGAAATACACAAATTCCTAATGCACGCAGAAAAAGAAATGTTATATTTACTTTTCAAAAAATGAAGAGGGTTTCTTGTAACCGAAGCAGTATAATCTGCTCTTAATAATGGAGTGAAAATGTCAAAATCACTTAGCATTTTGTAAATATCACAATGAAATTAAGTTTAATTTAATTGTTATCCTTTAGTAAAATAAACATCTGTTCTCTGGTATTACATACTGTAAGAAATGCAAAACCACTGAACCGATATTAAAATGGTGGTGCACTGGACATTACCGAAGGATCGGTACATGCTGCCGGTCTAATAGGTTTGCTCAGTTCGCCCCTCAAGTTGTAACAACGCAATCTATCCGAGCGGACCACCGGGTGAATTCACGGTGCAATAGGCAATGCATGGATTGCATCATGTAAAAATCATTCCTTTTTAACATTTTTTAGACAGTCGTTACATTAGATCATATTCCCACTTATCAAGAAAGGGGTTTTATAGAAAATCACAACATTTTGGGTGGCACAACTTTATCACAGATCGCGTACACTTAAAAGTTTATTGGAGCAGGACGTTTTTGTGTCCCGTATCTGTTTCAGCTGACTTGCATGGATATAAGGTAAATCCGAGAGCTTTTTTTGTGCGCCGCGATGGCATGGGCATGGGCATAGGATAGATCGCAATGCTTTTGAATCCCGCCCATTGTGTGCGAAATTTTAATTGTAGTATAACCGTAATAACTTACAAATACATATTAATTATAAGTATATCCGAAATTATATATAAGAATTAAACGTGCGCTTATTTTTTATTATTTTTCAGCAATACTTTTTCACAATTTATAGTGCTGTCTAAACTGCAGTCTATACCCTTAACATAAGTTAGATCTCTTCATACTATTCGTTAAAGTGAAATGATAATTCGTAATTACAGCATCGAGGAACTGTACAGAACAGCGTCTGGATCGGTAAGATCTACTGATCCGCAGGTCAGCACTACTTGAGAATCGGTACTGGTAACCATCAGTGATAGTCATATTTAATGGCCAATAATTTTAACGTTTACTGAACTGTCATGCTGTCCATATCCGTCCTTTCTAATGTTAGAAGAAAATCAAATATTGAAACTCTAAACTTTTACAGTATTAAAGCAATAACAATATTTCGAACTCGAAATTTAATAAATAAAGCTTTCTAGTGCCCAGTAAACCGTGGCCGTAGGTGTTATTCGTCGCGGTTCTATTGGGAGCTTCTGTCATTTTTAGATGGAAGATCTCCCCAGTGGGACCATTTTACCGGGAGCGGGTGCTAATCTTAAAAATTGCATTCGCTCCCAGCGAAATCGCTGTAAAATTTCAGCCACAGCCATGTCTCACGACCGTGATATAGATGTTTAAAGTCTGTAGCGGAATCAATACGACGATCCAGAAAAAGTTTCGTGCACCCTGAGAACACGGAGCAAATGCACGGACTACGGCCTTCTGCAATTTTCCCGCAAGTGTTTTAGCGTATTGTTGACAAGCAGGGTTGCTTTTCAGGCTATTAACGAGTGAAAGCTTGGCCTCTTCAAGAGCGCCGATGATGAGGATGATTAGTTTAACAGAATATCCCGGGTACTATCTTTGAAATTCCCTTATAAGGTCTCTATACCTCTCTTTCTTTTCATTCCCCTTGGCTATGACGTTTTTGTCAGCTGGTGCCGAAAATTCGATAAAGAACATGGTTTGCCTCTCGAAGTCAAGAAAAAACATCTCTGGTCTCGAGTGTGCAACAGAAATAATTGTCAAGAATATAAAGTTCCAGCATATGCAGCACTTCCCATGCTCGACAATTGACTTGATTTCCTTAGGAGCGTTTAGAGGAGTGATGTTAAGATTAATGCCGTAAGAGTGGCAGAGATGGTAATAAAGCACTTTTAGTGCCGCATTAGGCCTTTGGTTGTAGGTCGTTCCCGAATGAGTTGGACAACTAGATAGTATGTGAGCTAAATGCTCGGGGTGTGCATGGCATGCCCTGCAGCTATCATCGGGAATGTCTTGGCTCAAAATGTGGCGACGGTATGTTAAGGTGGAAATGACACCGTCTTAGCATGCCAAATTGGAACCCTTCGTACCAGACTTTCGTACCGGGCTTTCAGGAGTGAGTACTCGAGATAAATAAGATCTGATGCATTTTTCTCACCCTAATACTGAAGTTAAGTCCAAGTGTTTCACCAGACTCCTCCGCTGCTTTGTACAAAAACGCTCCTTTGCCCACTTCTTCGTGATTCTTGACCATTTTAGGAAGACAATCTCTTCCATTTGCGACTTTATGTGCTGTACCCAAAATAATTTTGTTATGAAGACATTCAAGACTCAATATTCCGCGACCATCTTGACGGCGTGCGATGTACAGTTGTGGAACAGAAGACATAAGATGCATGCTTTTGTTCATGTGCATAACCTTTCTTGTCCGATGTCAAGGGACAAATCTTGTTATTCGTCCATGGAACTACTTTAAATGAATAGAGTACTACCGGGACGGCAAGCATGTTCCTTGCAGATACTTTGTTCCTTGCCGACAGTTGTGAAGATTAAATTTACCGGATGAGACGTTTGTATCTGCTTCAGAGAGTATCCTTTATAGATTAACATCCTGAATGCGGCTTTGTTGCACGCTCAGGTATGTATAAGTCTCCAGTGCAAAGATGTCGTATAGCGTTTCTATCAACGAGCTCAAGATCTTCAGGGATGCCATTAAGTTTTCCTCGCTTTAAATAAACATTCGCGCATTTGCCTAACCCAAATTCGATTCCAATTTCCTTAGTATATCTTTCGACAATCCCTAGAGCTATATGTAGCTGCTCTTTGTTTTTGGCTCGTTTTCCAAAACGGCATCAATCTCTCTATACACCTAACAATTTGCGGATGAAACTTTAAGCTTTCCAGAAGGCAGATGATAAGTCTATGGGACGTCGAATCGAAGGCTTTCCGATAATCAATCCAGGCCATCGATAGGTCACGCTGGTAAAATGCTGCATCTTTGCAGACAAATCTATCGATGAGCAGGTTCTCCCTACATCCCGCTGCGCCTTTCTTTGAGCCTCGTTGTTCATACATTTCTTGCCACACAGGTTAAATTGCGCGAACAATCCTATCATTTAGGATAGCCGTGAATATCTTATACAGTGTGTTCAGACAAGAAATTGGCCTGTAATTCTGCGGGTCAGCTGAGTTGCCTATTTTCGGTAGGAGTATTGTGCGCCCTTTCACCAACTACTCCGAAATCGGCTCTTCCGACTTTAAATATGAGGTGAAAATACGGGCCAAATGCTGATGGGTTGAAGCAAACTTCTCCCACCAGAAGGTTTTGATACAATCTGGTCCCGGGGCGAAATAGTTCTTCATCCCTGTTAATACTTTTTTCACCTCCTCGGTAGTGATGAGTGGGTATTCTTGATCAAGCGTTATGAGGGCATCACACAGCTCCTTGATGCTATTTATATTTTCTGAGACTTCGTCCAGTCTATGCTGCACTTCGTAGACTTTTCTACAAAATACTTCGACCTCCTCTGGTTTGGGCGGGTAGTCGACATTAACTGGAGGGTCTTGGAAGAGTCGAGATGGGTCAGAGAGAAACAGTTGATTTTCTCTGACTAACCTCGCCCTTCGCACTAGACTTCTCTTAGCGTCAGATAGTATCCGTATTCTCTCAACAATATGATGCCTGATGGTCAACAGTTTTGACTTGTTAAGTGTGTGATAATGGGTCAGGAGTTCGCGCGCTAACTTTCAAACCTTGGCGGTAAAATTCCGGCCAGATGTGATGTAGCCAATCACACAGTGAATGCGGGACGCGTATTGTCTTGTCCAGCCTATCTTTATAGCAAGTTGATGCATTCGTCTTTTGGTTCTAATAATCAACGATTGGTTTTGTTTCCCGGTTCGCATTGGCCGAAGCTCTCGCTTCATTATACACACAATAATTGATAGCCCAGAGGTCAGATTCTTTGGAAAAATGTCCACGGAGCTCGTCATCCATTTTAGCCAGATCTTTAGTCTTGAGAAAAAACCTTGGTGTTGATGTTTCACCGAGTCATAGAGTATCGCTCTTCCTTTATTGGATGTCTGCCCGCCATCGGTCTTAGTGTCGCCTCTCTTTCTCTATTGCCGGCTTGTTCCATCTGTGGTAGAGTAGGTGTTCCGCTTACAAAACCCCTTTTTCGGAGTAGTTCGGCATGGATTCGCAGACGTTGCTGCGAAAAGTGCGATAATTCCAAATGTTTCTCGCACCACAGACCATGCAGTCATGGCATGCAACCTCGTTCAGGTACCACACTCGCATCTCTAGAGTGAACGACCCTGTGCATTCTGTTGTTTTGAACCGCACTTACTACAAATATGTTTCGTTTTGTCATTGTTGTTCCCACGAGAATCTAGATAAAGGGGTTCTTCTGTACTTATAGAGCCCCGCATGCAAGCATAAGGCTGCGTTCTCTGAAAGGTCACCCGGTATCCCAGAGTCACCATTCTAGGCACCTTACCCAGGTGCCATTCAGCTATCGCAGTGACAGAAGCGGTGATGAAGGTGCCGAGAAGTCGACCAGGGTGGGGAGAGTAGCGGGCTCAGGTACGGGCAAGCAACGTGGAAGGCCCTCTAATTTACAGCGCCTTAACATGCTAGGCAACGCGGATTCGAACAGTAATCTGGACGAATGGCAAAGAAAAGGCAAGCGCAGCTAGCAGTGAACGAGAGGAAAAAAGAAAAAGAGTGACTGGGAAATATGAGGTAGAAAGGGACCAGGATAACAAGAGAGTTAGAATTAAACGGAAAACACCAGAGAGAGAGAGATAGGGGGATGGGGGATGTTTGAAAAATTGGAAGCTCTAATTAAAGGGTTTGGAGAAGAAGCAAGAAAGAGATTGGATAACATGAATAGGGATATGAATAGGCAGAAAAACGATATTAGGGGGGAAGTGAAAAAGGTCAGAGAAAAATGGGAAGAATGGGATAAACGCTGGAAACAGTAGAAGTGAAAATAAAAAATCTTTTGCGAGACATTAGAGTGCAGGTAAGTGCAGAAGGAGTCAAGAGAATAGGAGGGACAAAGGAAGGAAAAGAAGGAATGTTTCTGGTAAAAGTGGGAAGTGAGGAGGATAAAAAGAGAATCATAGAGGGAAAAAAATTATTGAGAAGAAAAAGGGAAAGAATTGAAGAAGATCTGACATGGATGGAGAGGAAAAGGAAATGGCAAATAGAGCAGAAGGTTTGGGTAGAGAGGAAAAAGGGACATGTGATGTGAATAAGGCGAGACAGGTTATGGAAAAATAGGGAGGAGTGGTGCTGGGATGAAGAATTAGAAGAATCAAGGAAAGAAGGAAAAAATCTTGAGAAAGGCAGGGGGAAGGGAGATGAAAAAGAGTGTAGAAATGAATCAGAGGGTTGAAACTTAGGCAGATGAGAAGGATTGGCAGGGAATAAAAAATCTGTTGCCGAAAGGTTATGTGTAGATAATGCAAGAAGCAAGAAAAGAATACGTTAAAGGGAGAGCGATGGGCGGCATGGTGTCAAGGGTGAAAAAAGAATTAGCAGTAAAACGAAGAAAAGATGGGGACATGGAGGAAAAGGATGGAACAATGATAAGAAAAATTATGATTAGGAAAGTAGAAATAGCGGTGGTGTGTGTATACGGTAGAAGAGGGGAAGAGAAACGCTGCAGAGTAATAAGGAGGTGGATGGAAGAAAAGAACGAAGAATTGGTTTTAATAGGAGGGGACTTTCATGCATGGACTGGCGAACAAGGGGGAGGGTTATGGGACGAAGGAAAGGAAGCTTATATAATAAACTCTAAACGTAGAATGACGGACAGGGAGGGAAGGAAGTTACTAGACATGAGAGGATAAACAGGATGGTTTATATGCAATAACAATATGAAAGGAGATGAGGAAGGGGAGACCACATTCATAGGAAAGGAAGCAACAGTAGTAGACTGCATCTTGGCTGTAGAAAGAATGCGGCATGTGATAGGGAGTATGAAGGTAGGTAACTAGATAGGGTCCCAGCACTTCCCAGTCATAGCTACACTAAAAAGTGGCGTCAGTAAGCGCGGCAGAGGGTGAAAGGAAAAAGGTTACGAAATAAACACGAAACTGGGAGTCTCGGGGGGTAGACAAATTAAAAGAGTTTGAACAAAAGATGTAAAAGGAGAAGGTTAGGTATGAAAAACAGGAGGGAATAGACTCGTTAATTGAAAGGTTGAAGGGGTCCATTGAAAAGGTAAAGGAACAGCTGGTTACTAATGAAGAAAGAATACGAGGAAAGAGAAGTTGGTCGGATGAGGAATTCTGGGAGAGTAAAGAGAGAAGAAGAGAGTATGTGTGAAAATGGAGAAAAGGGGAAATAGAGCAGGAGGAGTATAACAGGAGAAAAAAGAACATGAGAATATGGTGGAAAGAAAAGACAAAGGGGAAAGGAAGAATATAAAGCAGAAGTAGAAAAGGCGATCAAAGAAGGTAGGATGCGGGATATGATAAATAGGGATAGAGGAAAAAGGAACGGCATTAACGAAGAAATAGAAATGGAGGTATACACGAATTATTTTAAATGTCTATTAGGGGGAGAACAAAATAAGATTAAAAGGGAAAAGTGTAGGATAGTCCAAGGAGAAATGGAGGAAGGAAACGAGATAACAAGAAAAGAAGTGGGTGAGGCAAAAAATAGTTTAAAAAGAAATAAGGCGACAAGAAAAGATGGGATGGAGAACGAAGTGAAGAACTATGGAGGAGAAGGGATTAGGGATAATTGTTGAAGATCTGCAAAGATCTGCAGGCAATGAAAGAGAGAGGTATAGAGAAAAAGTTGGTGGAGAGGACAAAGCAAATTTTTACTGAAACCGGGATTAGGGTGAAAATAGGAAAGAAAAAAGGTCAGGTTTTCTGAAAAGGCCAAGGTTTAAGGCAAGGGTGCGGGTTCAGTCCGTTACTATTTAATATCCTACTGGCAGACTTAGAGGAGAAACGAAAGGAGAAAAGAGACAGAGGAACGGTTTTGGGTAATAGCAAACTATACTCTCTAGCATACGCGGACGATGTAGTTCTATTAGCAGATGATGAGAAGGGGATGAACCTAATGATGAGAATCTTCGAAGAGTATGTGGGACAAAAGATCTGACGGTGAACGTAGATAAGAAAAAGGTGATGTGCTTGAGAAATAGAAAGACAAAAATAAATTACGTTTGGAAGACGAACGGGCAAAAAGTGGAAATTGTGGAGGAATTCTATTAACTAGGTTTTTGGTTTGAGGCAGAAGGGGGAAACGAGCTGCAGGTGAGGAAAAGAATTAAATGTGCGAGTAAAGTAATGGGCCAAGTAGGGGATACAGGGAAGAGAAGGTTCAAGAACGATTGGAGAATGAGGGTCTGGTTGTTTGATGCGTTGGTGTGGGCAGTTTTGTGTTATGGCGTGGAGATCTGGGGATGGAAGGAACATAGGAAAGTAGAGTGCATGCATGAGCGATTTCTGAGGTGGGTAATGGGGATTAGCTGGAGTTGCCCAGGATATATATTAAAAGAAGAGTTAGGAAGAGAAAATATGGTTACAAGACAAATTAAGAGAGCATGCAGGTTTGAAGAGAAGCTTAAAATAGGAGAGGGAAGTAGAATTACCCAAGCACGTTTCGGCGAAATTCAGAACAATGAAGCGAGAGGTAATGTGGGAAATTGAAAATGGGAAAAAGGAAGGAGAAAAATGAGAAGGGTGTGTAATATTCGAGAAGGGGTTATGGACTGGCAAGATATAGAGTTAGAGCTATGAGTTAGACAAGAAGAAGAGAGATGGACAAAGATTACAGATTCGAGGTAGAATAGATGGTATATGGTGGTGAAAGGGTTGGCGGAACCAGAATATCTGAAAAAAAGGAAGAAAAATGGACTAGGGTTGTACGGTTCAGAATGGGGGAAGGGATGAGAGCATGCAGATATGGGATGGATGAAGAGGAGAATTTATGCAGAGTATGTGGATACGAAATAGAGTCATAGGCACATGTATTAGAGAGATTTACAGGAGAAGAAGAGGGACAGTTGAGTGTGGATGAGTGTGTAAGACAGATCTTGGATGGTAGTGGGCAGGAAGTGATGTGGATGAAGAAATTGAAAGAAGTAAGGGTGAGCAAGGGAGTAGGGCAGAGCCATACGGGTGATTCTGAAAAGGGACAGTAAAAAGCGAAAATTGGTTTGAATATCGCGGAAAATGCATTTTTTTATGGTCAGAGGAAACGGAAGCCCTGGAAGCTCGCTTATTTTAAGAATTAATGTCACTACTGTTACTATTGTTTATCCTACGTAATGCGAAATACTAGAATATAAGTAGTAGTTAAGTTAGACTAAGACTAAGGGTGGAATTGTAAATATATGTACAGGGAGCGGAGGCCCTCAAACCCATGAAAGGGAGAGATGTATGTATGTATTTAATCTCTCCCTTTTACGGGTTTGAGGGCCTCCGCTCCCTGTACATGTATTTACAATTCCACATATATATAAATATATTTATATATGTGTGTGTATGTTTGTCTAATTACAAATATAATAATTTATAACTTTGAATGGTTTTATTCTAGACATTATTTGTATAAAACAAATGACACTAATATATGTCTTTTCCACCATACATTTATAAATGTACCGCCTGTGGACGGATTACCAAAATTGACAATTCAATGCGCGCAACTGCTGATTTGAATTTGAAATCATGTTTCGTGAAACGTGAGTTCCTGTATGAATTCCTGCTCATTTCCCAAATATGACTATTCGAAAATTCTAATGAACTAAAACTGGCATCCATCCATAACAGTTACAAAATTGAAATTTCGACATTATTATTAAAATAACATAAAATTATCATATAACACTTGAATAGTATGTTGATAATCTTAACATTTAAAAATATTTCGACTCATTTTTTCAAGGAATTTGAAAAACTATATCTTACTTAACATAGCTAAATCATAACGTACATAATTTACTCAATAATAGAATTTTCAGTGGTCTACTATCTTTCAATCAAATGTAACATTTATTAAAGTATCTGAGAAAGGAGATAATTCAAAAACGTCGGAATATTTAGAAGAAATTTTCAAATCTTTAAATAAAAACACAAACTACTTATATTTAATTAAATTCATATAAATTGATATAAAAGGTATGTGTCACTTCTTTTAAGAAATACTAGTTATATTTTTTCACAAATATGGTCATTAAATAACACAATGAATTAACGGTTAAAAATTTCCCTTTCGTATTTTTCAAAAATATTTATGATTAAAACAGATAGAGCGATAATTAATGCAGCAGAAATTGGCTTTGATTAAAATTCATATTAGCTAATCAATTTAGAATGTGAGAGTTGATTATTATTAAACCTTCTTGCAAAAAAGGTTTATCCCGTACAAAAATTAATTTTCAAAAAGGAAGATTATATTTATTATAAGTAAATATGTAGAGGCTTGCATTAAAATGGGCCCTTATACACCGAAATGCATTTATACTTAAGGAATTACTGAACTAGTTGCGTTGTGGTGGATATAAGAAAAATTCAGTGAATTGAGAAATAAATATTCTGTAAATCATTGCGAACTGCTCTGTCATAATCACAGAACTGATAATAAGCATTAAAAGTTGGTGCCGTAGAAGTTCAAAATGATTATTACGAACACGTTGAACAGAAACTACATCTGCGCTGTCAGTACCACAGTTCGAGGTAGCTTAAAATTACAGAACTCTACGTTATTTTGAAATACATGGACGTGGCGGCGCGCTACTCAAGTGTGTGTCGCAAACATGGATGCGATACGGCAGTACAGTTGCGTTTGTGTGTTCCATTGTTGTCCGTCTCGGCATCGCATCAGCGAGATTTAATAAAGAATCACCAATCAAAATTACAAAAACAAAAAATCAATGGAAAATAGATGTGAAATAATGTAAATTTTAAGAATAATTGCAATCTTTGATGGCAATTTAAGCTTTTTTGTTCAAAGTTGAACTATTTGGTCAAAAACATATTTCTCTGTAGAAAAAATTCATAATTTTCGTTAAATTCATGGTGTTAGGTGATAAATCATCTATTGGGTGACAATTGGTTCTTTATTCTTGAAGATTTATCATTTTAATAGAAAGTAAAAAAAGTTAAATAATTATTATTTTTTAAAAATTCGAGTGGGTTTAAGCGATATTTATAAGTTTTGAAAAGATTTCACTATTTTTTAAAAGTTGAAAACTTTTCAAAAAATTTAAAACAAAATGTACTTTTGTATTGTTAGAACATACATTTTTAATGCAATTCAAGAATTTAAAAAATTTTGAAGATAATGAAAATAATTGCTTGAAATTCCTGGAAAAATTGCAAACGTTTTATTTCAAATAAACAAATTTAATGTAATATTTAGAACGATTAAAAAAGCATGAAAAAAGGCGAATAAATAAAAATGATGTAATTATTAATTTATAAAAATTAGAAAATTTGTTTTAATTTATATTTTTTAGTTACAAATGAACTAATTAATTAAGAAATTTTCATTATCGGTTAAAAATTATTTTATTTTTTGTCTTTTCTTAGCTAAAAGTTCATGTGTTTTGTTAAAAAATCGTCTTTTTTAGTCCAGAAAAAAATTCTATGAGTGCAGCTGACTAAAAAAGCATTCGTAATAATTATTAAGATTATAAATGGAATCATGTGTTTGGATCACTTCCCAACTTAGTGGAAAAGATCTTTTTAACCATTATCGACTATGAAGTCTTCTTTCACATCTGAGTACAGTTGCATAGAAAATTATTATAAATAGCATTGACAAAATTTGGAATAAGTATATTAATGGAATATTTAAAAAGATTTCAAAATAAGCAGAGGTTTCGATCAATGAATAAAAATTAGACGATTTCAATTTTTTATTAAATTAAAAATTTTTTATTTAAAAAGAGAAATGAATTTTATGTTAAGTCTTAAAAAATCAGTCATTGTTCAATTATTATTCATTTACCGAAAACTGTGTTTGTTTTGAAATCTTTTTAAACATTCTGTTAAATCTATTTTTTTCTAAATAAAAATTATTTTAAATTTTGTCAGGTATCTTAAGAAAATTCTTGTATTATATTTAAAGATTTCAAAACCCTTAAAACGCTTAAAAATTTTCGACACTCTACAAATATTTAAGAAAATTATTTAAATTCCTTCAATTTAAAAAAAATGAGAATATTTTCTTGAAATTAATTATTCAGAATAAAAAATTATTTACAATTTTCTTCTGAATCTTAATAATTTCGCATAACATTGGAAGCATTTTCAAATGCTAAAAATGCTTATAACTTTTCGATTGTTGGAAATCTTCCAAAATATACATTTTTTAAATCCTGTCAAGTCTTCAATTACTTTTAATATTATCGAAATCTTTCAATATCTCTTAAACTTACTCGATTTTTATAAATTAATAATAATATCGATTTTATTTATTTATAAAATATTTTGATTATTTTTATCTTTCTAAACATTACCTTAAAATTAATTTTTTCAAAATAAAACATCATGTGCAATTTTTCCATATTGAAACATGAATTCTAAAAATTCTAAAATGGAAACTTTTAAGTTATCTCCTTTAACATTCTTTCAAATTCGTTTGAATTTTATAAAAATATTCTAAACAGTTCAATTTTATAAAACTCTATGAAATACTTTAACATTATTATAATAGATTTAAAATTAGTTAGAAATTATTATAAACAACATAAAATTTAAAAATAGTGCTTATTATGTATTTGTAGTCTTTTAAAATGCGCTGAATTCTAAAAATGATTGAACGGAAACTAATTTTAAATTTATCTGCTATATAATCAGAGAATGTACCTTACCGACAGTAGATCAACCCTCCAAAATATGAAGTCAGAAAATCTACACAATATCGATCAAGTCAAGAATATTCAATAACAGAAAATGTTTAACATCTTAATAAGACTAGATGGAAAATAATATTTTCCAATTAAAATTATTTCTTGCAGAAGTTTTGTGGTTCGATTCAAAATAGAGTGAAAATGGAGTAGGATCTTTTTTTCAAGAAATAATTTTAATTTGTAAATGGATACTTTTAAATTATCTCCTTTAAAGTCCTTTCAACTCTGCTGAAATTTTCTGAAAAAAATCTGAAGATTTCAATTTTATAAAATTATACAAAATTCTTTCACATAATTAAAAAAGATTGAAAATTAGTTAGAATATATTATGCCTAAAATTTGAAAAATAGTCCTTATTTCAAATTCTCAATGTTAAAAAATGTGAAGGTTTCTATTTTTTTCATTTTAAGGATTATGTTTTTGTTATTGATATTAAAAGTTTCATAAATTATTCATTAATACGATAGTATTATTTTTTCTAAAAAAGCATTAGACACTCTGTATATTTTAAACTAATTTTATCTTTTTAAAAAATATAACATGATAGAAAAAGTAAAAAATAAGTAACATTCCTGATTGATGATTTAAAAATAGAAAAAATTATTAATTGTAAATTTAAACATTCGAGTCTAAAGAACTTTAGTTTAAATATTTTAAAAATTAAACTACTTCTGAATTTAAAAAATCAAAACTATAATTATTAACTAATATTATCGAAATTTCAGAGATGATACTAATTTTCGAGAGATACCAGAATCATGTAGTTTCAAATGACATTTGAAGTGATTTAAATCAATTTTATTATTAAAAATGAGATTTTTCTGTAAAAAACATTCAAGCTAATTTTTAAGAGTAAAAATTGAAGAATTCAATTCTAAAAACTTAAAACTGTTATGATTTCTAATTAAAAGCATCAAAAATATCAATTTTAAGCTTAATTAAACCATTAAGTTTTGAACAATTCTGAAGTTCCTTTAAAACTTATATTAGGACTGTGAAAATAAATCGAAAAAATTAATCTTTTTTAAATTATGCATAACGCTCTCGAAAATTCTTTTTAAAATCCTCAGGGGGAAATCACAAATCTTAGAATCCATTCAATACCATATATTTATTTTATATGAAACGTTGTGGAAAAAAGTTTTCTAATCCTGATTATTGAAAATCTTATCAATAATTGAAATATTGAAAAAAAAGTGAACAAATTCTTCGGAGTATTTGGAGTTTACTTGAGTCCTTAATTTTAGAAAATGTTCTCCAAACCACAAAAAAGACGCGCGCAATTTTAATTTTGTTCTAATGAAATTTATTAATGTTTTTATTATTATACTATTTGAATAAAAATCATTTTGTTTTTCTACATGGATAGGAAATTAAATTTTTTATGTAACAAGCCTAAATTGAAGTCAAAATGTGAGTTTTATAATAAAATAGAGCAAAAAAAGTCAAATTTTAATGTTTTTGAAAAATTAACATTTTTTATAGAGAATTCATCTTTTTTGTTAAAAAAAACTCAACATTTTGGTGCCATGTTGTACTAATTTGTTAAAAACTTGTTTCATTGGCTAAACTTCAAGTAAAGTCCATTTTCAATTTATAATTTAAATACTTTATCTTTAGTTTCAAAATTGATCGGTCTTATTCAAATTTTTGATTATTTATTTGAAAATTATTGTTTTTCATTGTCCATTATCTAAAATAATTTAAAAATTATTAGTTTTAGGGTAAAAGATTCAAACTTCGAAAAGTTCGAAAAAATGATTTTTTCCCAACATTTTTTTCATGTTTTCGTGAACATCAAATTATATATTTGTTGTGACAAATCTTTAATCAGAAGTTTTTACCTGAAGCTTTACTTTTTAATCATGTAAGTATTTACGTCAGTGATTGTTATACTATTTTAGTCAACGCGTATATGTTGAAATTTTTAAATATACATTTTTTAAACAATTTTCTTATAATTTTTGTATGTTTTGTTTTGAGCGATATGGTAAAAGATACAACATTTCGATATCAAATATTTAATACTAAGCTCAAATTCTGTTGACCTCACAGAATTAAGTAGTGATAAAATGCGCTGCACGAAATTTTGTAGAACGATAAAGTTTTATTCAGACAACTTCACCTTTTTCAAAACATATGTGTTGTCATGGAAATATAAAAGAAAGTTTAACCGATATTTCGTTAAAGTTTATCCTGCAAAGTTAATTTTTGTCGCAGCAAATCTTTCATAATTTACAGAACTCTGTTGTTTTTTGATTTGAGAGGCGTTCTGTGAAATATCCAGCCTTCTATTTTGTTTTTAACGGACTTAAGTTTCGAAAATTTTAAAGTTTCCCTTTGCTAAAATGACTGCCCCATTTAAGAATTCTTCCTGCATTATATTTAATACTCATAGAAACAGTTCTGTAGAATTTAAAATAACGTAGGTCTGTAATTATTACCAATTTTTTCTCATATCCGCCAATCGGAACTAATTCTGTAATTCCTCAAGTACAAATTTTTTCCGTATAGTCGGTTATAGCATAGGAGATATTCGCGTTTTTGTTAGTTGAAGTCAAAATTATTATTTATGTGCTTAAGTTAGGAATGATGCTGGAACCTCTAAGAAAGAGGTTTTTAAAGTTTCAAATTAAAAATTGGCATATGGACTTATTTCTTGACTAGCCATAAGGACTTTTGTCATGCTAACGCCCAAAAATATAAATGTGTATATATGTTAGGCTCAAATATCAAAAACGGCCAAAGGCAGAAAAAGATAGTCACAACACATTCTGGCCATTGCAGGAGTCCAGGACGCGTTGTGGCTGTTTTCAAAACGGCCGAACAACGAAATAGTAAAAGATCAGATAACGTTTTGGTCATTTTTAAAATTGACAAGAACACGTTCTGATTTGTGTTTTATAAAAAGTTGGACTTTAAACTGTTCTTTCGAATAATCGAACTGTATATGACGCACAGTAGAAAAAGTAGTTTTTCCGGACAAAAATCGGCCTAACTTTCAAATCTCAAGCGATCAAAGTATTTCTTTTTAAATACTTGGAAAGTATGGTACTTGGATAGAAATGGATTGATTCATTATTTACCTTCAAAAATGCAAATGTTTATATTCATATTATCTATTTAGGCCTATTTATAGATACCACCTCCAAAACATAAATGTTAGTGAAGTTACTTTTGTTGAATAGAATTATTTAATTGCAGATGAAATTTCTCTATTTCTTTAACTGTCATGAACAAAATTAATGAGTATAACTTATATCTGGTGCATTCTCGGAATTTAGGTGCATTACTTACACAGGTTTTCTTCTTGAACTGTTTAGGAATAATGTTTGGTTGCAAACGCATATCAAAAAATAAAAATGGTTAATAGTGTAAACAAGTTTTATGAACAAATTCATTTATTTGACATTTCTATCTATGGGAAGAATTGAAGAGGATTTTAATGAAATAAATCAATGAAGTCTTGATTTAGTGGGTAAAAGTAATCATTCAATTTTTTTAACACGAACTGTTTGCATGGCATTTTGAATTATACTTAACGTAGTTTGACCAATATTTATACTTTTATCAATATCAAACCTTTGTTAACGTCTATATTGCTTGTTAGACAATGATTCGCCTTTTTTGCGTAACTGGCGGGCTTGGGTACGTGATAACTTTGTGCGTTTCAACTTTGCACGTGCAGAAATGTCATTTGCCCAACAGTGACCGTGCATACATGTCACTTACCCAATTGTGGACATGTACAGTTAGAAAAGTGTCATTTGTGCACCTGAAAATTTCGGCGTACAGAGTTGTTACTTATACAACTGTGCAAGTGCACAAATGGTTCTTAGATATCTGTGCACATGTACATTTTGACGAGCACAGCTAAACATGTCAAGGTTTCTACGTGCAAAGTTGTGCCTCGCCCCTGCGCTTCTTTAACTTTTTCCAAACTCAATTATAGCACTCGTCAGTACAAAGAGCACTTCTGCCATCACATGCACTCACAGAAAAAACTTAAGATAAACTTTACATCGATTATGGCGGTTTAATTCCCCCTTAGAAATTCTTGAAACATGTAGATAATATACATATACTCTCCTATGCGCCGCTTAATACACCCCGCCCTCATTTTTCCTGGTATTTATCCCCACCTCCAATTTTCTAGTTATGGTCTTGCTTATACTGCCAACTTTAGCTGCTCGATTTGGACTGATCATTATTCTGTTAAAAATACGTATCACTGACGTATAGAATGGCAGTAATTATGAGTCATATTGAAACTGGTTTAGGGGGTTTGAAGAAGGACAGAACGTTTTTGGACGTTTGAAAATGGACAGAACGCGTTTTGGTTATTTTAGAATAGAAAAAAACGCGCTCTGATCGCTTTTTTCGATACTTAGCCGTTTTCAAAACCGCCGAAACGGGTTATGGCATTTCGGCAACGGATAGAATGCGTTAAAGCTGTTTTTCTTCGGTCTTTAGAAACCACTGGAAAGCTTTCAGTTCAACCTCTTCCAAACTTGTCTGTCTGTTGGAAAGCTTGAGGGTTTGTCCACAAATAGTGAGATGTATAGAGAGATTGATGCCCCTTTGGAAACTAGATCTATTGTCTCATCCTAAAATAATCGTCTGACAACGAACGTCACCTTCCAGAAAGGCGTCCTTCAGGGCGACACAACAAGCCCTCTGCTTTTCTCCATCACACCTCTGCTGCTAAATTCTTCTGGATCTGGATACATCTGTTACGCCAAGACGTACACAGGAGAGATTGGTTTTAACGTTCGATTGGACACGTGTGTTGTCAGACATTTTGATATTAGGTAGATCTATGCATACCTAGGCGTTCAAATTTGTCGGCATCATCTCATGCCTTCAAGGCGGATGCAGACTTCTGAATCTCCAGTGTCTTCATAATAGAGTTGTTCTATGTACAGATCACATTGTTGCAAATAACAGATATCCTCTCCTAAAAATGGTTAGGAACCATGAGATGATTAAATAATTTGCGTAATCGTAAAAAGCCGCGGGGCAGGCGGCCGATACCCTTGACCTGAATTTAAACATCAGAAATGAGAAAAGCGCATTAATCAATCTAGATAATTCACTTCTGAAAACCGAAGTAAAGAAAGTAGAAAGTAAAAAATTCCGCTAAAAGCTATCTAACAAGACAATGCACGGAGGATATCTCGAAGGAGTCCGACCTTTGGGCCATCAGTGGTTCAGTTCAGGGTGCTGCATGAGCCTTCGGTCATTCAAATCGAGGGCTAAAACCGATGATGGATCAAAAGATTAAAATATGCTTACATCAACTCAACATGAAGATTGCATCTACGAGAGAGAATGCGTCCGTTCACGAAGAGGGGTCGAAAGTTCGCCCAAAAACTTCAGATCTACAATCACAGACTGGACGAGCCAAAGCTGCTGACAATCAAACAGCATATTGTTGACAATATACGGGTGTTATCTAACACAAGAAGGAAAATGCAGTAGAGCGAGAGATGGATTAGTGAGAATCAATAGTTCACGGCTGACCTATTGCGCCTTTTCAACGGGAGTTGAAAGGAGATACAATAAGAATATCATCCGATTCAAGGAGTTTTTTCGAAATCCTCATAAAATCTGAGAAAGAACTTTAATCAATCACTGCAAAAGACTTTTAAAAAAGCACTAAAGGAATACAAGAATAATTAATTAATCAGTTCACGCAATAAAAAGTATTAAAGATTCATTTCCATTGAAACATTTAATTAAAATCCACTTATATTTTCCTTTAAATTTGAAATTGCATTTCTCAAAAATTTGATTTAATAGTAACCTTTTAGACTTATTCTAGAAAAATGATTATATGTGTAAATATAATTTTTGAAATATTACTTTCATTAAAAATTTTTATGATTTGGGTTTTAATTTTTTATTATGTCATTTACGCGTACTTGCATTTTCATGTTAATTGCAAATGAGCGCATCAAAATATACTGTACAAGAGTAAAAAAATTACTAATAATGCAGTTAAAAAATCAATGAAAAGCATTTTATGTATATAAAGGGACTAAGTTAAAATAAAAATACACAAATTTCACTTTATAATGTAGTACTGTGATGGCGCCTCGAACTGCGATAATGTTGGCATGGTAGAACATCTGTGACTGGATGAGAAATGTAGAAAAATTGCTGAAATACATTTCACATTGTTCATTAAGAAAGTCGAAAACAACTTCCCTAAGTTAAGTAAACCCATAAAAATAAATAAATTTTATGTATCAAGTAGGAGGGAGATTACCCATTTTTATATGAAAGATCCTCTTTTTAGAATTTTCACTTCGCATAAATATCAAAAAACTGAAGGAGAAATATAACATTTTTTATGGGCTAACTATCCTCAAGCCATAAAAAATTTTTGTGCCAAATTTCAAACTCGTATGTATTGTGATATGGAAAAACACAGTTTACAAAGGACTTTTACATGAACCTTATAAATACCGACTTTGAGCCCAAATGGTGTGGGGCGCCGAGAGATTTAAATTGAGTGCCAATCATTTGTCTTTTTTTTCTTCGTTACTACATATCTTTCTGTTATTCATAAGAAATGTCTTTTTGTCTAGCAATGAAGCTTCCAAAGTAATCCTAGAAAGTATAGACGAGAAGGTTACGAGTGTTCCAAAGGAAGCTTTCATTTGGAAATAAATCTACAAAGGTAAAAAGACTTGCGGTCAGTCGATTAGAAAATTGCTTCTGCCGCTTCCGCAGAACGCCCTCTGTAAATGGATAATCGTATAACCAAGATGAAAAGTGAATGCGTTAAAACTACGGAATGTCCAACCGTGACCGGATCCCTCTCTTGGCATCAAAGGTCGACCATATTACCAGAAATTTTGCCAGAGACCAATCCCACGGCCCAAAAGAGAAAACTCGCATGCATATTCAGAATTTATTTTACACTCAGGCGCCTTTTACGTTCCTCATTTGCACTAAAACAAAAATTCTTGTTTCGTCAACGTTGTTTCCTTCATTAGGTTTGCATTTTTTTAAACGATTGAAGAGGGTCAAACCATAACAGCCAAGAACTCACACAATTGAAATTATTCAGGACAGATGAAAAAGACTTTGAGAAAAAATTTCTAATTTTAAAGAAACAAAAATCTACTTCATAAATATTGTGAGAGGGGTGGACTGAAACATGAAAAAAGTGAATCTAAAAACTCTTTGAGTACCTAACTATATATGGTAGATATCTTAGATTTTGGAAAGAAAACTACCTACCATTAGCGATTTAGATTTTGTAGCTTAGTAGTTTTGTGAAACTACAAGTAGAATAATTCAACAATGAGGATGTTGTAACGTGGCTGAATTTATTAAAGAAACAAGATAGTTTCGAGAAACTTTGGCATGTACAGAGCATATTCGGATTATACTAATTTATACTCCTCCGAGATTTAGGGAATTAGCAAATTTTTTATATACTAAAGTAAAAAAATGCTTTTCCTGTCATTCTCAAGAAAAACTGCTTTTAAAAATGCAAGTACCTTGCATGGACTGCGATGCGATATTCTTTCAACTCTCGGCTACGTCAGGCAGTAGCGATCCCAGTTTGTAACTGAATAATAATAATAATAATAATGCTCAATTCCTAATGTCGAAATTTTTTTCTAATTTTTGTTTTCATTAAAATTTGTTATTGCAATTAACTATTGCAGGTGTTTAAATAAAATTCAATATTTATTTTTAAACATTTTGTCGTATGGAATTTATTTAACCTTTATGTATTTAAATACAGAAACGAATTAATTTAAATTATCATATATTATATTTGAAATAGTTCGTTTTTAATCATTCATAAATTTAATTTAATTTTGTTTTCACAATATGAATATAATAATATAAAACGTCTTTCAATTATATTCTATTTTTATATAATTTCATTTTACATTTTCTTCATATGCAAATATTTAGTTCATTCTCATTATACTATTTCTTTCTATTTTATTTTTGTGTAATATAATAATAATCAAAATCTAGATGTTTAGTGAAATAAGGAACAATAAGAATTTTCTTTAAAAGAAACTTTTTTTATACTAAAAGTGGCAAAGATTGTAAACATAATTTTTTATATGAACCAAATTGTTGAAAATAAATATTTTCCTTGATGTGAATAAATGTAATAGTAAATTGCAATAGAAAAAATTCATTTAAAAAAATTTTTTAATAAATGCCGGCAAAACGCGAAGCGCTACCGGTTGATCTAAACGGGAGTCGAAATAGTCTAGTGCGCATTTCAGCGCGCATGCGTTGGCTTCATACTGACTTGGCAATTGTGTATATACAACCATGATCAGGTTGTATGTGATTCCATGGATGGAGGGAAAGGATTGGTTGTTTATTTAAAACAGGCTCAGAAAATTGCGCAGCAGGGTCAAACGTTGCATTTAGACATAATGTCGATATGCGAATGCGGCCGACCCGACGTAGCTGGAAGGGGAATCTAAAAACGTGAAAAACTACCCTAATGAAGGGATTAGCTAGTAATTGATTGCCATGGAAAGGTGGTGCACATTTAAAAGCCTTCGGACGACCTCTAAGAAGACTAGGACGGAAATCATTGTATCTGGGGCATTGCCATAGGACATGTTAAAGTTCTTCACCTGGTCGAGGGTTACAATGACAACTACTATCGGCAAAAAAGTTGTAGGCATCTGGGTCTAAAGCTTAACAAACTTACCCAAAAAAAGCTAGTACGGGAAAACTATGCATTGATTGTTGCGACTAGGTCTCATGGTTACAATTACAATATTTCGAACGTTTCATCTAAGAATCTCTTAAGTACTACATTTTTTTAAGTCCATTATTAAAACATAATTTTTTATTAAAAAAAAATATTCTTTTAGTTAAGATTATAATAATTCATAATGAAACTTTCATAATCCTTATCAAAAGTATCAATTGAAAATTGAAAAGTTCAAAGTCTTCTATAAAATATACGATTATTATTCAAATTAATCAATAAGAATAATAAACCTAAGGCCTTTTAAAAGTGTAATTTCAAATCTAATTGAACACAGTAATTTTTAAGAAGATAAATGATTTTATTCAATGTAATTTAGATATTTTTTGGCTTTTCCCCAAAATCATAGAATGTTTCTCTTTGTTGCGGTTAGAATGTCGATCAACGATCGATTCACGATGCAATCCAGCAAAAAAAGAAAATAGCAATATGATGAAGAGTATTGAAAGGAATAAAAAATTAGACTCAAACACGAGTTTAAATATTCTTACCTGCCATTCATTACGTTAAAGACGTTGAAAGAAGAAAAAATCAAACCCGAGTCGACGCTAGCATACCTAATAGCTGACACAAGCTTCCTTTTTTCCTAGACGCAGGGACTACACCATTCCAGTAGTAGGAACGTCGAGTCTTTTGGACCCAAAACGCGGTCATAAAGTTAAGGAAATTTTTAACTACGTCTACTACTGACTGAAACCAAAAACTCAAAAGATTAGACACGTAACTAGTAATCACGTCATAGTAGCAAAGATTCTAGTTCAAGTTACAGATTTTCTTGTGCTCATTGCTCTTCTTTCCAATTACATTTCATCTAATCATGGGCATTAGAGGATTCTTTTACTCAGTATGTAATAACTTAATAGTAATTTGAAAGATCAAAGTGTTATACGTAAATAAGCTTGCAGACGTTAAGGAGAAAAATGCTGTACTTTGCAGACTAATAAATGTTCAGAAAAAGGTAAGAAATTTCGAGCCCATTTAAGAAAAGTCAAATTTCGAGCCTTATTTGTTATAGAGCAGGCAACGGGAACAATGTCAAAAAAGTCATGAATTTGAAGAAAACATTCATGAACAAATTGCAGTAAAAAATTGGAGTAATAATGAAAATTGTTGCTTAAAATTACAAAATTGTACAACTGTATTATTTTCAGTTCCAAAGAAGACATTAGAGTGATTTGAACTCCAAACTCCCACGCAAAGGTTCTGTAATTATTTACAATATCTAGGAAAGATATGACTATTTTGTTTTCGTATCAGCGGTCGGCAGCAAAAAAAGGCACCCACTGCTTTCTGACAATTTATTTCCAACAAAAAAAATTACCAAAATTATAACGATTTTCACGAAAGAAAGAAGAATCACATCCTTCAGGAAGATTGTAAATAGTAACAGAGCCTATCCGTTACAGTTCGGAGTTTCAATCGCTTTAATATCTTCATCATAGCTGAAGATAGGACAGTTGTACATTTCTGTAATTTTATGTAACAATTTTGATTATTTCTCAAATTTGTTAACTGCAATTCTTTCAAAAAAGTTTTCTTTATATTTATTAATTAATATTCATTTTCAAATTTTCCCATTGTCTCTTGTATGAAATATAATGCTCTAAACTTGACTCTTCTTAAATGTGTCAAAAATTTCTTACCTCTTTTTTACATTTTTTAGTCTACAAAGCACAAACAGTTATTACATTATCGTCTTTAACCTCATTCACGCAGAACTCTTTTAGCTTTTAAATTACCATTAACTTATGATGCTAGCATTTTTTGGCTGAGTTGTTAAGCTTCAAACCCAGATGCCTACAATTTTCTCGCCGATAATAGATCTGTCTATAATGTTCTTATGTACCATGGTAGATCCGAACACGTGATGATAACTTAAAAGCGACAGAGGGATACAATCAACGCCATTTTAACAATAAAATTAGCGAAACAAGGTTTTCTACGGGTTTTGTAAAAGTGTTTTGTGTGGAAATTAATACAACGCTTTCTTCTCGTTTCACAAGAATCTTGGAAAATTATATTGATGTGTTCTCCGAAGAATCTGACAAAGCGAGATGGAAAAAGCCTCATACTTAGGAGGGGAACGTTAAAAGAGGCCGATTTCACGGTCACATCCGCGAGCTCATTTCCCGGGATGCTCTTATGCCCTGATACACATGCGAGGTTCATATAACAATTAGCGTCGTAAGGGAGGAAAGACTATTTCTGATCTGGAAGATTCACAGATTTAATCTTATTGGGGTTTGTTGACGAGGCAATTTCTAAGACACTTAACGAGACATTAAAAATAGTTGCTTTTTAAAACTTATATGCTTTATAATGAAATCTAGTGTATATAAAATGGCCGACTCTTCAATAAAAATAATTAATGCAGAATAATTTATTTTCTATGATTATTTAGATTGACCACCGAAGCAAATCGAGGCGCAGCCCTCAGATTTTCCGTCTGGAGACATTGAGCCGTCTGTATAGGATATCAAATAGTCTCCAAATTCCTCAATAGCAAAGCCATTAAGGAGGGAGCTGTGCACCCTCATATTATACAGGGTTGAGAAGGAAGAGTAGGGAGCTGAGTTTCTACGAATACTGGCAGATTCAGTCACTGGAGACTATTTGTTTTTATATTCTCTAGGTTTCGAGGGGGGGGGGGGGGGGGGGGGGAGAATTGATTGAGATGTGGGGGTAATAGGTATTTGGGCAGCGGTGCGCAAGGCTTCTGAGAAAGTGAGCGGGGGAGATGGCGGGGGAAAATTGGGCAAAGCATATTTCTGAGTCCGGGGTAGTTGTCCGCTTTGAAGCAAGAGTCACTATGAGGTTTCTGGTTGGATTTCCTGGGTCTGAGAGTGGCTTTTGCGTTCTTGTATGTCAGGCAGTTGTGGATGCCTTAGGAGTGAAAGTCCCTTCGGAAAATGTATTTCAGGCATTCTCTTGCATTCGGGACGTAGGGCCCTGAGCAGTACACGCATATAGGGCTTCCATTCCGACTAGGACTGGAGGCGCTGCAACATTTTCAGCAAGCTTTGGAGTAAAATTGCTTGTTTGAGGCCATTTAAATCGCCATCTTTTTGGTACAAAAATCACAAAAGGAGCGCGAGAAGACGGAGGAAACTTTGTGCCGGTATCTTTGTCAACATTTTTTGTGTCATGATGATGAACATCTACAATCTTAATCGATTACGTACTTCTGAGGATAACTAGGTTATCTTTTATTCTCCTATAGTTCAAAAGGGATTACGTCAATGACAACCTGACAGGTGAAAAAGTATAATACGCTTGATGCCCTTGAACCCGTATGCTCTCAAGGAACTTGTCGCTTCAAAGAATGTTGGCTTCACGGTCTGATTTTAACATTACTGACAGTTTGCCAAATCCGGTACGTTTGAAATCAACCATTAAATACTTGCATGAGTTGTTAAAGAGTTTTGCGCATTCAAATATATCAATATCTTAATTTGCGAGGTTAGGATTAGCATGGCATTCTATAGCTATCTGACAAGGTCCCTTTTTAGTTCCTTTGTATCGATATTCATCAGTAGGCTGGGTGCGGAAACCTCTATTGAATTCATCACCGTGCAGACTGCCAATGAATTTGTGTTGTCTGTCGTTAGTTTGTATTCTGTCGCTATTCTGTGTTTTGATATTCTTGCAAGTGCAGTTGAGGTCAGAATGGTCCATAAATTCGGGATTGTCATTGTCATTCAGAAGAGGTTAAGATAGAGTTTTCGTAATCTCACTATCCTTTATCTTGGGTCGTTTCGATTTCCTCATGTTAATGAGCCACATGGTGCCTTAAAAAACATCTTAGGTTACTTTGTGATTGGGGTCGATGTTTCTACCACTCACAAAAGGGTCTGAGGGAGTCCTTGCTTGAGCCCGAGCCTCCATCCAGGGTAGTTCCCGCGCAAAAATGTGAGCCTATGCCCAGGGCGCCTGCGGCCTTAAAGACTACGCTGTTCTAAAGCAGAGCTCTTCTTTAGCAACCAGGCAATGAACGCATGTAACAAATGGCTTGTTGATGAAAGAAATGGCTCCACGAAAAATGTGTGCCTCCTTGAAAGATGAATAAAAACAATGCTATTTGGTTCCACCTGACGAAGGTTCAGGTTCTATATATTCGATTAAAAAAAGTGTACTTAATTTAATTAAAAGAAGCACAAAAACATGGTGAATTGGGGGCAAGTTCGTTTATATATTTCTAATTTTACCATATTTCCTTTGCAAACCACTATACTAAGTAAAGTATCGTAAATTTCAATAACTTTTTAGACAAAAGAGAGAGAGAGCACGGACTTACATTTATCGCTGCTATGGAATTATATATCATGCCAGGTACTATTGATTCATAAACAAATAATAACATTAAGTAAATAAACTTCTTAATAAAAAGTTTTTCAACAGCCTGGCACACTCCTTTAAATTATATTCTTCCTCTAATATAGCAAGATATAGAACACACCCTCTCGTCCATTTTTCATAAAATTAACAAATTTAAAAAAAATTCTACAAATGGTTGAGTAACACGTGTTTACCGAAATATTTAAAGTAAACTTTCTTAGTTTCTACTGTAAAATAAATTTCTCAATGAACTATTAGGACTATATTATCGCTGAACTTGTAAATCCATTTTCTGGGAGATAGATTAAAAGGTGTATATACATTTGTGTTTAAAAAATATGTTGATTCGAACTGAACTTCCGGTAAATGGACACATGGCCTTTTTAAGTAATTACATTTCTAAACGGACTACTACAACGCTTCACAGCCACTTAAGGTTATATATTACACATATTTTCTTAACTATCTTGTTGTGAAAAATTTGAAAATCCAAAAATATTTACACATATTTTACACAAATTTTATGAACTTTTTGCGTAAAACTGCGATTTGAATTGAAAAAATAATAGAATTTGTTATAGAAAGCATCCAGATCAAGATAAAAAAATTAAATTATCTCAAAAAATTATGAAGCATCTAAATAAGGATAATTTAAAACCAAGTTTTGCATTCTACATCAGGCAAATAATCTTTATTTCATCCTCTTTTTATATTTTTATCTCAATGAAAAGGTATTGGTTTTATATGGAAATTGAATTCATCAAATTTTTGCGTTTGGAGATCCCCTGATTCAGAAAAATTATTTTCATGAATGTAAAAAATTTCTAGTAAATAATCAGATTGAATGAAGCTTTCACATACTTTTTAAGTTCTAAAAAAGGAGCATTTCTTTAAACAGCTATTTTGGATAGGTGTTCAAAAAGTTAGACACGTACACATGAAATCAAATTCAAGAGGACAGATTTTTTTTATTGGTATGGAGAAGTAAATTAATTTATAAATAAAATCATTTTGATCACCTAACATATTTGCATAAATGTTTCCAATTAAAATAAAGAACGTCTTTTTAAAATGCTTACAATTTTTTTCATAATAACTCCATGGAAACCAGTCACTTTCTTTGCATGTTCACAGTAGACAAACGGGAGCTTTTTCAAGAATGTGGCAAAGTAAAGTATTGAAGGACTTCCCACACTCATGCCATCTCTTTTCATTCTCTTAGGTTCGAGTGACATTAGAATATGACTCACAACGTCTGAAGGCGTGAGTTAAACTTTTGAACTAACGCTTTCAGACGGGATAATTGAAAACAAAAGACGTGAGCGGCCGCAATCTTAACATCACAGTAAATATGCAGAAAAAGTGACTAGTTTCCATGGAGGTATTATGAAAAATAGTATGTATATACTATTTCCTTTTTAATTGTCGATGAAAGATAAACTGAACATTTCAACTATAAGTATGTTTTCATTAAGAGAGTAGATACATCTCAGACCTATTGTACTTTCATTTTTGATAATTATAAACTAAAAACAATTTTGATTTTATAAATCTTCTCTGATGTGCTGAATGAAAAGAGACGAAATATTGCTTTTTATTTCACTTTTCATTTGAAATCCGTTCTCAAAATATAACTTCACCTTACATGTTCCAAAGTCATGTTTCTAAGCTATTGGATCAGACTGTAGAAGATCGTAAAGACGACAAAAGACGTGACAGAAAACCATTACTCCCTGCGCGTGTCGACCAGTAGTTGCATGAAATAGAAGTGTTTTCGAAACTCGGACAGAAAAACGAAATATATGAGTCTAGCGAGAGAAAGGGTGAAATTCTGACGCAAGAAAGCTTTACCTACGAAATTTTCGAGCATGGTTAGGTAGGATTTTGATTAGTTCCGGCTATAAAATTTGGTGTTATTCTACAACCGCGTCTCAAGGGTTTCACGTGCAAAGGAAAGTCCTTACAATATCTAGAGCATTCTGCAGAACTAAGACATTCGTGAAATATCTCAAGTGGCAAAGAAAGTTTTATCGTCCTCAGGTCGTTTTATGACTATCTCCAGGATTTTTCCTTTAAAATTCTTATTCTGTGTGCTAGTTCCATTGATCTTTGTATGACTTGAAAACTAGAATTTGTCAATGAATGATATTTCAAACATTTTTTCCTTTAAGAAATACATCAATTTCTTAATGAAAATTTACAGCAGGCGCGGAATCACTTCCTCTATGTATGATTTAACACATTTAATGCTATTTTATACTATTAATCATGGTAAGTTTCATGTGAGCATTCAAATTCTCAATATGAATGTTTAGAGTGGCAGATACAAACAAAAACAAGATTCTTGCCTCTCCATGGTGAAGAAAATTCTTTTCAAGTCAAAAAATCAAAACTTTTACACGTAATAAAATATTCCATTTATAGGACATTATGCAACAAACGGAATACATATGGTAGTCGATTATTTATCAACGAGCACGAAATCATGGTATTTGGTAATCGACGTTTTCCGCTTGTAGCACATGATACTTTCCCCTATCATTACAGACTGTAAAGTACGTCTATACAATCGTTGAGAAGAATCTAAGTTTTAGGGAAAAGGGGTAATTGAAGGATGCGCATAAAGTTACTTAGTCATCTAGTGGACGAAATCGCCCTTAGTCCACGCCAACGCCCACAAACAAGAAAACATCAGTTAAGATTTTTCTCTAGGGCATGTACGTCTCAAGTTCCGGTTTGGATTTTGGGGAAAATATAAAACTAAAACTTGACTAAAAATTAGGGTTTTTATCTTTGTCTAGAAAATTGCGGCCCTAAACGACGTTTTACATAATTTGTTGTAAGGTATTTTAAAGATTTGAACAATTTTAAAGGATTTCAACATTTTTCCAAAGATTTAAATGATTGAAAATAATGTCGGCAGCTTTTAAGGTCAAAGGCAAGCTCAGTCAATCGCACAAAATAATCCAATCAATCCCATCGGCTTCAGTTAGCTAATGGCATCGGAGACCAACTGCTGCTTTTAAAAATCGTAAACCGTCAAACTTTATTCCTACTAAAAACGTTTGAAATTTTATTATTTCTGATTGAAATCGTTTAAAAAATGCATCCAAGCTTATTTCAACCTCTAAATATTAAATAATTCCGAAGTTTTTAACTAGTTAACAAACTTCTAACTTGTTCTCGGGTAAATAAGTTAATTTAATACGATGTTTGAAATCTCTTGCCATGTTGTTGTAGGTACAAAATAAGAAGCATGGTGTAGTTTGGGGTTCGTCTTTCTCCGCTCTTATCCTTCCACAGCGGCTGCGAATGTTGCGCGTGACAACAGTCGCCTCTGGATGCTTCCTTAGAGCCACCATCAATCGTGAACCTATTATTATTAGATTTTCTTATTTTTTTCTCAGGCTTAAGATGTATACAGCCAAATATGTGGAAGCAATTTGTTGTTAGAGTTCGATTTATAAATAGTTCGCTTGGGTCTATCCCAGTATATTTTATCAGAGGCGGACGCATTTTTGTAATACAATGAAGTTATCTGATAAGAGGAGTGCGCCTAATTTGACATATTGGGCACAGCCTGATTATTATCCCATTATTCACAGGTTGAGTTGCAGCCAAATGAATGATGAGGTTTTATTATTATTATTTTTCATCATATATTATTGTATTATTATAATGTTAATAATAAGCTATACTCCTTTTGGAATAAGCTCCACTTGATGTGCAAGGAAGGGAGTATTGTTAAGGAGAGGGTATCGATTTTTATATTTATATACAATTCCTATTTAAACCACACGTTTGTTACGCAACCCTGCCCGACCCAGGTCGTTGAGACTTTCCAAATTGATATTTTTCAAATTGTGCAACACAGTTTTTGAAAAATATCTCAATCGCAAATCTAAAACTAATAAATTGAAAATCAATTAACTAATGTAATAGTAGATCGTACAACAATCAGGATAAACAGTCGATCATCAACGTGCATGAAGTATGCCGTGCGAACGTAGCGAGCACGGCAAAACATTCGAGTTGGTACTCGACGCATTCCGCTCGTCGTTTGCAATGTACAGCGTTATGAACAAATGTTTTGTTTTCAAACAAATTTGCCAAATTTTTACAGTGACTTTTAAAATCTATTGCTCAGAAAAATTAAAAAACTTGTGCACTGTCTATATCGAGGATAGATCTCTTGAGAGGAAAAAGCAATATTCCGATCGAATAAAAACTTCTCCCTTTAAATTTTTGTTAAAAAGTTCCTATTTTTAAGAGAAAATCGTTAAGACTCTTCTTTTATTAATAAACAATCGTCCAGATCAAGCAGTGTCATGATATTGCTTTAAATTGTTGCAAAGAAATTATCTAGCATTAACAACATAATTTGTTGTTCATAATTTCTTTTGCTGCATTGTGTATAACCATTGATATAAATAATGGCTCTCAATTGATAGAATTGACTTACATTTTTTCGTTAATCCTTGACAAATGAGTAACCTTTATAGTCTCGTGATATTTTCTTGTACGTAAAGTACAAGATAAGGTAAAGTTTCGATACAAGCTCCTTATTGTTTATAATTATTGTTATTAACAAAATTTCTCAGCTCCTTAAATTTGATTTCCCTCAATTTTTAAAATAATCTATGGTTGGAAATAAAACTTTTCACTTTTGTAATATTTTCTCGTACGACGAACTATTATTTATTTACTTGTGGCTTTTAAGGTAGCGTGTATTTATAGAAAATAAATTGTTTATAAGGCCGTGAATAAATACAGCTCATCATAGAAGAAAATATCAAAAAAGAAACTTTTTATTTCGTGCCATAGAATAATAAAAAATTAAGAAAAAATCTGCCCGCTATGCGGACACATTCCCATCCCGCGCTGTGCGCGGTTAGCTTCCCTTTTAAGTTTGAAAGTGCCTGCTACTGATGGTTCTCGCGCTTTCCGATCGATGTTGCATTCACCTAGCGCTACGCGCTCGATCTTTGTATTTACCCAGAATTTGTGCGCAAGCCTTTTAAATGGAAGCTCAAAGCATCGATTACTGTCATTTGGCGATTGTGAATATTCTTTTGTTAAAGCTCTTTTGGCTTTGACGAACAAATTCTCATCAAGTATCTTAATACTTCGCACTTGATTGCATCGGAAATGCGAACTTATCTAGATTTGTTTCAACTCGATTATGGCGAATGTATATTATACTTATTTCTGTACCTCGATTTGGAACTGCTTATTTATATATTGGAAAATAAAGTAGAAATCTTATTTTTAATGATTACTTTAATATTCCTTTCTTATTTTGCATTAATTTTATTCTCAGCCACCCTGAAAACCATATATCATTTTAATAAATCTATATTATTACCATTCATAATATTAATTAGAATTGGAACAAAAGTATTTTCATTGCTGTATTTTTATCATTAAAATATGCGCATTTTATTGAAATAAAAATGATTAATAAATACTTTATCGCAACTTATGTCGTTTTTTCATCACTTTAATTTGTGTATAGTCAATGTAGGTACAATTTAGGTGAAATATATGGTTAACTAGAATGGTCATGTATCTTGTGTCCTTTTAATCTTATTTTTTACGATTAAAACAAAAAGTACGTGTCAAATCAAAAAGTGTTTATGCCAAATTTGAATGAGTTCTCGCTATTTTGTGGAAGAGCAACTTATGTCCATTTAATTTTTTCATACCTTGTGCCATTCGTCCAAAACTTTAATTTTTTTCCAATGTTGTTTTTTACGATTAAAAACAAAACTACGCCTTCTCTTAAAAAATGGTTCATTAAAAATTTGTAGATATTTTTAGGGCGCACAATTATAGTTACTAAATTTTTTTCATATCGCTTAGTTTGACCGCAGAATGGAATTTTCTTTTTTTATTATTTTGGTATCATCAAAGTTTGAATTTTCAACTTTTCGACAGAATTCAAAAAGATATTATCATAATCTTGAAGGCTTTTCAAAAATCGATGTTTTCTTTTCTTGACTTTTATTCATATCATGCGTTGCTTGTCTTAAAATGACAATTTTAGATCGCTTTTTTTATTATAAAAATGCTACAACTCTAATGATTCTTTTTTTTTAAAGTCAAAATGTTAACTTTTTTTGAGTTTCTTAGTACTATAAACAGCCTTACATAGAATTTTTGAACTTGAAAAAAAAATAATCGCAAACATTTTGAAAATGTACTCACCTTTTGAATTTTCATCCAAAATAGCTGGTTTGTTAATCAGTTGTTTCTTTTTTGGCCTTAAAGAAGTCTACCAAAGCAAAAGTCAATCTGATCAATCTTTCGAAAGTTATCGTGTCTACAAGATACAGGCTACAGACTACAGACCACAGATTACAGACTACAGACAGACAGACACCTTCGTAAAAATATTTTTTCCTGATTCAGTGGGTCTCAAAACGTGGAGACTTGACAAAAACCAACAAAGCGAAATTTTATACAAAACCAATACCTTTACATTAGGATGAGAATGTGAAAATCGATTTTCTAAATTAAGCGTTTTTATTAATAACAATATTTATAATCAATAAGGCGCAGGTATAAAAAATGCTACCCAAGATAATTTTATTGTATACAGTAAAATTAAGGATAAAAAATCAGGTAATCACTAATAACTCGAGAATTGTGGCTTTGAGGGGAGCGCATATTAAAAAAATAAATTGTTTATAAGACCGTGAATAAGTAATGGCTCATTGTATGAAAAAACATCATGAAAGTAAAAATGTCTATTTTGTCCCATAGATTAATAAAAAAATTAGGAAAGATCGATTTTCTCATTTGAGCGTTTTTGTTACAAACAATAGTTATAAACAATAAGCCAAAGTCGAAAATTCGGTTTATTTTAAGGTGTCACAAAAAGAAGCATAGGCAATCTGAAATTAAGAATCAAATCTGAACATTAAGTTAAGGGAATTAGATTCCTGAAATTCAAGTGGGGACTATTTGAAATTCAGGGAGGCATGACCAGAAATTCAGGTATGTTTGCTTTTCAATTAAGAAAATATGGGTACTAAAAGCTAGTGTAACCTTAAGTTAATACACTATCCTAACTGAAATGAAGGGTAATATTCTAACCAAAAACCAGGAATTTCTCACGCCTTACCGACAGTCCTCAGCTGTTCCTATAAAATAGTTATTCGTTTTAGAAAATATACAAGTTGGATTCAAACTTGTAAGAAAATACAGGAAAAGTAGGAAAACTGAAAAAAACGGTATATTGGGGGCAAGTTAGGTCCAAAATCTAAAGAAAATTGCGTTCCATAATGTATTGAAAGGGCGCTCACGTTGCGCAGTAAAAAGTTTTGTAATAATAATATTTTATGCTAAATATTTTTTTATAAGGCCGTGAATAAAGAATGGCTCGTCGTACGAGAAAATATAACAAGAGTTAAAAGTTTAATTATGTTTCAAGGATTAATAAAGAAATATTAAATAAATTACGGTTATTGAGGGTCATTATTTATATCAACTGTTATGAGCAATGTGGCAAAAGAAATGATGAACAACAAATTATGTTATTAATGCTAGATAATGGTTTCGCAAAAATATAAAGAAACATTATGACACGGGTTGATCTGGATCATTGTTTATTAGTAAATGAAGAGTCTAAACGATTCCCTCTTAAAATAGCACGTTTTTAACAACAATTCAAGGAGAGAAGTTTTTATTAGATCAGGCGATTACTTTTCCTCTCAAGAGATCTATGCTCGATTTAAACAGTGCACAGGTTTTAAATTTTTCTGACATGAGTAATAGATTCCAAGGTAACAATGTACAAATATAGGAAATTTTGTTAAAAAAGCATTTGTTTATAACGCTGCAAATTGCAAACGGTTCGTCATACGAAAAAGTTCAGGAAGAAAAAAAGTTTTACTTCTGCACAGCCATGCTAAAAATGATTTTATAATTTGTGTTAAATTAATATTGAAAATGTTTTGACAAATTTTTTAAACAAAAATTGAGCCAGAATTCAAAAACCTACTCAAGATAATCGTAATCAGGGGTCTTTTTTGACCTTTTGAAAAAGAGTAATCTCGGGGATCTATTAGTGCATCCAGAAGTGTTGGTGGCTACCGGATTAAAATCACCGGCGGCCGAATCTAAGTAGTGATGCGCATTTGCAGGGAGAAGGGGTAGATTGGTATTGTGCAAGGCATTGCTTGGTTCCCTAGAGGGCTAAATTTTACTTTACTTGGCTGTGACGTCAAGAACCGAGACAACACCAGCTTAGATTCTTCTGAACGAGCGTGTAAGTTGCAAGTTCCAGCGCGTGTATTGGGGAAAAGTACTTTGTTTACTTCTTAATGAAAAATACACTTTTTCTTAAAGCCGTTTGAAGGCTTAAGGATGAGGAAAAACCTATTGCCATCCCGTATATATATATATAGGCTAATCTGTACATTCATTGGCATAGGCCAATGCTTCTATGATTGGCCACTGAAATTGGGTAAAATACAGTCATTGGCCGCCTTCTTGGCGACATCAGGTTACAGATTACTGATTTGAAAGCACAGTGATTCTCCACTACATTATATAATCATTTTCCGGAGCCAAACATTGTTTCTGATATGATTTCTGCTCATTATTCGTTATGCAAAGAATAAAATACTAAATTGTGGTCTTTGATTGGCCACTTATATATCAATATACAAACATAATTCTTAAGTTATGGAATACTACTACCGTATCATTTTAGTATCTGGTATTTAAACGCACGACACTGCTCTAGCCTAGATTATCAAATATGCTGTGGAATTGTTTGCGCTTTATCCTGCACTATTTATTAGTATTTTTACTTGTAGGAATACTTTCATACAGACATATGTAAATATGATAGCCAACCATTCACACAAAAACTAAAGTTAAATTTTGTTGCATGTAAAATTTCTCGATGTTAAAGTTTACATGGTATTTGGCAAAAGTTTATCCTACGATGGAATAAAAGCTGTCGTCTGCTACGGCGTCCTTAGCAGCAATGGGAAAACGGGAAAGTATGAGTGAATTCGGGCTATAAATCATGGCACCAGATTTAAAACAACACACAAGAAACAAAAGATAAAATTTGTTGAAGGTAAGACCTGCAACTGTTAATAATTAAAAATATTTTGTCGAAAGTTTCACCGAGGTTAGGTAAATAATTCTGAACTCGTCGACTGCGTCGCGCTGAAGTGCGCAGATTTCGGTAAAACATAAAGAATGACCAAAAGATAACACAACGAAAAAAATTTTTACTGATATATCTTCTCTGAAATAAATCACATTATTGTAGGCGAACTATAACTTATTAATTACCATTTTGCAAAAACCTCAAAAATAAACTGACAGGTGGGAATCCCCATTTCTCTCCAATTTAATGAACCTAAATGACGATAGATTGCACTGGCGCAGTAATTCTCGCTACATCTCGAATAAAAATCGAGCGCTTATAAGACGAAAAATTATCTAGGCAAGGTTAAAAATTGGAAATTATCTTTGATTCATGTAAAGTTTATCTGGCAAGGTTAATTTTTGTGACGATGAAACTTTCACCTGGAATTGATGTAAACTTTATCTTTCATTTTTTCTGTGTTAGGGGGTAACCAACGATTTTGTGAAATACCCCATATGAATCGATGTAGAAGCCGATCATTTTACCGCACGTTATGGTACGTATTTCTTCGATGATCAATCGAATTAATATAACTCGTGAATAATTTCTTTTTTTTTTACTTTTTTTTTACTTTTTTCTAAATTAGGTTAATTCGACCAATTTCTTTACGCATTAGACTTCATTAAATTTAAATAATACATTTTTTCCATATTAAAAACAGGATATCGGGAATTGGCGATTTCATTTGGAACTTGTAAAACCTTTAAAAGAACTTCCATTTTTATTAGACCGCCCTTTGTTTCTGACTTATTCATGATAAAATGAAAGTCTTTTCACCCGGAATTTTTTAGAAATATGTGTAAAATTCTCAGCTGAACTGAAATTTAATATGTAACGTTCAATAAAACAACGGAAAGTGGAAAATTTCTCCAAAATATCAACCTAACCTCAAATACTTAAATCATTAAGATTATATTAAGATAATATGTATGATTACGCAAGCTTATATGGTATACAATTTATAATTTAAAAACAGTCACTCGCATTTATGCTTTCGCTGAAAGTGAGCAACAAAGTTTGCAAACTAAATGTACGTTCGCTCATAACACACGAACAAAAGAGCGAAAACAAGCTCTATTGCGAAAATTACACAAATGTGGAATATTAAACGGATGAATCTACATTCACTATAAAGTGGAGAAATTTTCGTTATAAAATAGAAATTTATTCACTGTCGCTAATTTGCCAGTCTGGGGAATTTTACTATGTGCAGCGTGAATCCTTTTTTTACACACTCTGCACGTGGTAATTTTCAATACGTCGTATGAATTCATGCAAAGTCATAGAATTAAACCTGTAAGAGACGTCATTCTACACAACATGTGGAAATGTGCTTCCTAACCTGTAATTGTAATGCATTTAAAGTGACATTTTATATGCATAAATTTACACTTTGAAGTGCAATTTTAAAACGTATTTTTTACAGTGTGTGATAATAAGTAATATAAATTGTTCAAATTTATCTCTTTTATTTTTTCTATTCTTATGCTATTCTTTATCTTTTTGCAAACATTCTCTTCCATTTCTTGAGAGAAAAGTACCTACATGGCACGTTTCATTGTCGTACAATGGAAATAGCTTTCGACTTTTATTGGCACATGAAAAGACTGCAAGCATCTAGACTATGCAATCTAGCGAGGTGATACCGTGTCGATATTTGAAAATCCAACTGTGCCTTGAACTTTACCGTAAAAAGACTATTCTTTTTCTGCAAATTGAAAAAAACCGCTGATCAGATTCAATATATTGAGGGGCGTGCATAAATACTAAAAAAAAAAAATTCTGAAAATTTTAAACCATGAACCTCCCTGTATAATAATCTGAAAGTTTGAACCCTTCCCCCCAGAAAAAATGAAAGATAAAGTTTACATCGATTCCAGGTGAAAGATTCACCGAAACAAAAATTAACCTTGCCAGATAAACTTTACACGAATCGAAGATAATTTCCGATTTTTAACCTTGCCTGGATAATCTTTCGCCTTATAATCGCTCCATTTTTATTCGAGGTGTGGCGAGAATCACGACGCCAGCGCTGTCTATCGTCGTTTAAGGGCATGTGATACTTACAGTTTCCCCGTCTTTTTTTCCACACAAATGAAATTTTTTAAAAACCGAATTCGGAGATGCAATAAAATATCATAACGGACGTCCCCAAACTCTTTTTTGAGGGATAATAACAAAAAAAAATGTATTGTGCTAAATAAAAATTTTATGCATATGCATTATTTTGAGGTTACGTCGTTTTTCATCTCTGCCTTTCCGATAATCTGGAAATTATTTATGAAATAATCTTTTTTGATTGGTTGCAAATAAGGTTATTTCCGGGAGATTAGTTACTATGTTTATTTGTGAGTCCAAAGTTTTCGGCCAAAAATATTGTGTAGTTTGGAAGTAACGCTCGGGTGAATTGTAACACACATAACCTCGAAATATACACGCACGTTGTTAGCAATATCAAAAAAAAATTGATAAAAAAACTATCGCTAAGTTGTTGAAACAGAGTTATAAAAACAGTTTCGGTCAGACTGGTTAATTAGGTAGAATATTATTTTTAAAGCCTAATACCAGTGGTTTTGATGTTCGTACGACAGAGGTCTCAGTCTGTTGGTGCTGCGGTGGCGCAATTGGTAGCGCCCCTCACATGTAATGAGGAAGTTGTTGGTTCACACCCAGCCCGCAGTGAATTTTTCAGAACTTATTTTTCTCACGTTTTCAATTAATTTCGCGTAATAAAAATTGATTATGATATAGTAGTTCTTCTGCTTATCAACATTATAACACAGATACCTCTATCGTACAAACTTCAAAACCACTGGTATTGGGCCTCTAAAATAATATTCTATCTAATTAACCACTCTAACCGAAACTCTGTTTCTATTACTCTGTTTCAACAACATAAAATTAATAATTTTATTTTAAAATTAATTTAATGTGGGGAAACTTGAACTTCCGTTTGAACTGTTTTCTTTTTAAATTAAAGTCTTTATTAAGAATACAAATTTTCGGTTTGGAAACTCAATTATTCTTATGGGCCTTTTTGGTGAAAAATCAATCGCTTTGATTTAAAATTCAATTATTTGATTAAAAGTTCAACCCTACTGTAGAAAACTGGTCATTTTAGCTTTAAATTTAACAAAGAGGGTACATAATTCAAAATTTCAAAACACAACATTACTTCTTTTATGAACGGCTCTAGCGAAATAGTGTTTCAAGCGAACTTCTTAGTGCAGTAGAATATAAATGTATCGGTTTTTGGTTTTTTACCAATGATTATCTTTTGCAAGATTGTGCTTGACAAACTTTAACTATGATTTGGTTATTGGATTTCATGATATTCAGGACATAGTGGTTAACCCGAAATAATAATTACTTGGAGTGCGGTTCGCAGTTGATTCACGACTGAAGAATTATTTTAATTTAGTATAGCACGACTGCGACTGGTCAAAAATTCGAGTGAAAAAACGTAACTTTAGTACTCTTGAAACCCACGTGGAATGATTGTTTGAATGCTAAAAATTAACAAGACGTTTGACTGGCAGCTTCTCGGTGGTGCCAAAGTTGACTAACAGGCTGTCAAACATGTCAAAAATTCGAGTGAAAAAACGTCATTTTAGTACTATTCAAACACAGGCGGAATGATTGTTTGAATGCTAAAAACTAACTAGAAGTTTGGCTGGCAGCTCCTGAGTGGTGCCAAAGTTGATTGGCAGACTGTCAAGCATATAAAAAATGACAGAATGAAAATTAGAACAGTGATTTTGGTACTCCTGAAACGCATTGGGGATGATTCTTGAGGTGCTAAATTGTAAGATAATAATTGATTGGCTGTTGCTCAGTGGTGTCAAATCTCACTGGCAGACTGTCTAGCATGTCGAAAATTCAAGTGAAGAAAAGTAATTTTAGTACTCTTTAAACCCATTAAGGATGCTTTTTTTGGTGCAAACAACTAACAAAGAATTTGACTGGCAGCTCCTGAGTAGTGCCAAAATTGACTGACATTTTAATCAGCAACCGAATGAAAGTTTTGTCTTTTTCATTAAAAACAAATTTCATCTATAGGACACTTCTCTAAAACTAATATGTATATTAAAAAAAGAAACTACGTAAATCTCACTTTTTACGTAAATTCACATCTCGCAACAATGGGTTTTAACAGTACTAAAATGATGTTTCTTCACTCGAATTTTTGGTATCTTTGACAGGCTGCCAGTCAACGTTGGCGCCACTCAGGAGCTGCCACTCAAACTTCTTGGTAGTTGTTTGCACCTAAAAAATCATCCCCAGTGGGTATCAAGAGTAGTAAAATGACGATTTTTCACTCGAATTTTTGACATTTCTGACAGCCTGCCAATGAACTTTGGCACCACTCAGGAGCTGTCAGTCAAACTTATCGTTAGTTTTTGGCATCCAGTCTAACGATAAATTGTTGCGAAATCCACGAACAGCTGTTAGCCAGTGAACGAATTTCGAACTGTTGACTATGAAAACAAAAAAATCTGAAATTTTAGTGAGTTCTAAAATGACGTCCATGGAATTTTTCATGAGTTCCCGGACATTTGGAAGACTAATAATATCTATATTTTCATAATATATGTCCACGTGGACAAATTACGGGGGGGGGGGGGTGTTTGTCAAAATTCCACAACTGTCCACGAGGGGGAGGGGGCGTCAAAAATTGGTGAAAAATTGTCCACGTGGTATATGAATGGCCCCTTAACGCAGAATATCGCACGCTGTGGGTATTGGCCGAAGTGGTCCTTATACAGGGTGAGGAAAGAATATGGGAACCCAGGAAAATTTCAGAGGGTTGGTCATAAAAAAATGGTTCCCATTTTTTTTAAAGTAGATCTTGAAATGACCTTGAAGGTGAGGTGCAAGGTCAAATCCAAGGTCATCACTGGATTCCTCGTTGAAATTTATATAAGACCTAACCTTAACAATTTTTTTTATGACCAACCCTCTGATATTTTCCGGGTTTCCCATAATTTTTCCTCGCCCTGTTTACTAACCAAGAAAATTCTCACCGCTTGTGAGAAACGACCCGTGCCGGGCCCAACATTTTGAGTAGACCACGTTATATTTTGTTTTCTTAGTTAACCCTTGGATATTTTTGTAACGTTTGTCACTAAAATGTTGTTGAAATGCCTGAACTTAGAAGAAACAAGTTCCAAACATTCAAAAATTTCTTACACTTGAACATTAGATTTATAAACAATTTTACAATTTTAAATTATTGCGACTTGTTTGTTTAAAGTTCACATTTCGACAGGATCAAAGAAAAACTTTTCACAGTTTTATGAAAAAATCGAATATATTAGACAGTTTATAAACCCAAGCAAATGTTATTTTTTTCACTTTTTTCCCAATATTTATGAAAACAAGCACAGAAAAAAGAAGATAAACTTTACATCGATTTCCGAAGAAAGATTCGCTGAAACAAAAATTAACTTTACAGGACAAACTTTTACGAAATATAAGTTAAACTTTCTTTTATTTTTCCATGAGCTCACATGTGTTTTGAAAAACGCGAAGTTGTCTGAAGAAAACTTTATCCCTCTAAAAATTTTCGTACCATATAGCTCAAAACAAAACATACAAAAATTATAAGAAAATGTTTAAAAAATGTATTTTAATCAAAATTCCAACATATATGCGTTGATTAAAATAGTATATCAATTACTGAAGTAAATACTAACAGGATTAAAATGTAAGGCTTTGAAATAAAAACTTCTGATTAAAGATTTGTCACAACAAATATACACTGTAAAAAAAATCTACTGAATTTTACATCTCTGTTGTCTCGAAGCTCAAACTTCGTAGAATTTCATGAAGATTGAAGAAACACAAGCCGGACACGTTGCCACTTACCTAAAAACACACAAGATACTACGGGTCTTTTTTTGATGTTTAAATATTCCGTAACAAAACTATGAAATATACGTTTTGAATAACCGCATTTTTTCCGTTCCAGTAGCAGAAAATGCAAAAGGCACAATAGGAATAGCTCGAATTCGGTCTATTTTTGTGTGAAAGCTGTCAAAAAAGTTGAACATAGCTGTGAATTTCCTCACATTAAGAATAAAAATGCTCCAAAATTTAAGGATGAAGGCATCGATAAACAACGAATACGAGAGACGCTTTCGTATTCACATATTATATGATTAATTATTCTAAATTTTTAATTAATTGTAAATAAAAAATTTTACAGTTTCCGCCAGGGTAAAATTTAAGATCTTTGGTAAAATTAAAAATCTAGATGTAATTTTCGATCACAGGAAAGTGATTTTACCGACGCATGGTATTTTTACACGCTGCGACTGAATTTTCCCTTCTGAATGTAGAGTTCGTACGATGGAATGTGTAGTTTTATTTTTATCGAATGTGCTGATCGACACTGTTGATCGAGGATCCTTTTATTTACATCGCTAGAGGATGTTATTTCACATACTTTTGTAAAATCACACAGTGAAGTGTGTGATATTTACAATGATACAATATGTGATTTTCCGAAACTTTGTAATTTTAGCCAAATCTTTTTTTACATTGTATACTCTGATGTTCACAAAAACATGAAAACAATTTTGGGAAAAAATCATTTTTTCAAACTTTTTGAATTTTGAATTTTTCACCCAAAACAAATAATTTGAAAATTATTTTAGATGAAAACCAATGAAATACAATAATTTTCAACCAAATAGTCAAAAATTTCAATAAAACTAATCAATTTTGATACTAAGGATAAAGTATATAAATATTGAATTGAAAATGGACTTTACATGAAAATAGTTCAATCTGTAGCCAATAAAACAAATATTTAACAAAGTAGTACAACATGACATCAAAAAGTTGACTTTTTTAAACCAAAAACAAGAATTCTCTATAAAAAATTCTAATTTTCCGAAAACATTAAAATTTGATGTTTTTTCGCTCTATTTTATTTTGAAACTCAAATTTTGCCTTCAATTTAGAATTCTCCCACAAAAAATTTAATCTCTTATCCCTGTAGAAAGAGGAAATGATTTTCCTGCAAATACCAGGTGTATACATATGAAACCGGTATTTTTTCAAGAAAAAAACATATTTATTTCAAGAGAATGATAATAAATATTTTATTCAAAGTATGCGCCCTCGCTGGCTACACATTTTGTCCACCTCTCAGGCAATTTATGGATACCTTTCCA
>NC_046658.1:49730613-49747913 GCF_010883055.1 Belonocnema kinseyi | reverse complement strand
GCCAATTAGCACAAATGGTAAGTTCCGACAGTGCCTACAAGTGTGCCTACTGGCCGCTAGATGGCAATACCGGTTTCATATGTATACACCTGGTAGTATAAAAATAAAACATTTATGAATTTCATTAAAACAAAATTAAAATTGCAAAATACAAGAAAACTCGAAATAATCCGGGGAATTTGTGCATTTTTTCGTTTTTTCAATAATTTATCAGATTTTAAATAATAATGATTAGAAAACTGTTTTCAACGACATTTCATAAGAAATGAATGTATGTTATTGGATCGATTATAAGATTTGGGATTTCAAGCTGAGGACTTTTGAAAGAATTTTCAAGAGCGTTATGCATAATTAAAAAATGATTAATTTTTTCGATTTATTTTCACACTATTAATTTAAATTTTAGAGAAATTTGGGAATTGCTCAAAATTTAATGGCTCAATTAGGGTTAAAATTGCTATTTTTTATGCTTTTAATTAGAAATCATATCAGTTTTAAGTTTTAAGTTTTTAGAATTGAATTCTTCAATTTTTACTCGTAAACATCAGAGTGAATTTCTTTTGTACAGAAACATTTCAATTTTTTAATAATAAAATTTATTTATATCACTTTAAATGTCATTTAAAACTACATCATTCTGGTACCTGTTGAAAATTCGTATCATCTCTAAAATTTCTATAAAATTAGTCAATAATTATAGTTTTGATTTTTTAAATTCAAAACTAGTTTAATTTTTTAAATATTAATATTAAATATCTTTAGAATCAAATATTTAAATTTAAAATTAATAATTTTGAATTGTTTCTATTTTTAAACCATCAATTAGGAACGTTACTTATTTTTTACTTTTTTCTATCACGTTATATTTTTTTAAATGATAAAATTAGTTTAAAATATACAGTCTCTGATGATTTTTTAGAAAAAATAATACTATCGTATTTATGAACAACCTATGGAACTTTTAATACTAATTACAAAAACGTAATCCTTAAAATAAAAAAATAGAAACCTTTACATTTGTTAATATTTGGAATATAAAATAAGGACTATTTTTCAAATTTTAGGCTAATTATAATAATTTCTAACTAATTTCTAATCTATTTTAATATGTGAAAGATTTGTGTATCATTTTATAAAATTAAAATCTTTAGAATTTTTTCTAAAAAGTTTCAGCGGATTTGCAAGGATTTTAAAGGAGATAATTTAAAAGTTTACATTTTATCATTTTTAGAATTCAGCGCATTTAAAAAGATTTCAAATACAAAACAAGAATTGTTTAAGATTTTAAGTAATTTTTTATTTAGACAAAATAGTTTTAACAGAATGTTTAAAAATATTACAAAACAAACACAGGTTCCGATAAATGAATAACAATTGAACATTTACTAATTTTTTAAAATTAAAAATAAAATTAATTTCTCTTTTTATATGCAAAAATTTTAATTTAATAAAAAATTATAATAGTTTAATTTTTATTCATTTATCGAAACCTATGTTTATTTTTAAATCTTTTTAAATATTCCGTTAAAAATAATGTTTCAAGATTTTATTAATGCTATTTTTAATAATTTTGTACGCAATTTTACTCAAATGTGAAAGAAGACTTATTAGTCGCTAATTATCAACAAGATAATTATTTGTTCCTTGTTTAGGAATTGGTACAGTTTTAGCTCTTGTCCACTCAGTTGGAAAGTGACCCAAACTCTGAATTCCATTTACAATCTTAATAATTATTACGACTGCTTTTTAAGTCAGCTGCAATCACAGAATTTTTTTTTACTAAAAAAGAAGATTTTTTAACAAAACACATGAACTTTTAGCTAAGAAAATAAGAAAAAAAAAAAAAATAAATGATAATAAGAATTTTCAATGAAATAGTCCGATTTAAAAAAAAATATAAATTAAAAAAATTTTCTAATTTTTCTAAGTTAATAATTACATCATTTTTATTTATTTATTTCTTTTCTTGCTCCTTTAAATTGTTCTAAGTACTATATTAAATTTTTTTTAATAAAACTTTTGCAATTTTTCCAGGAATTTCAAGCAATTATTTTCATTATCTTCAACATTTTCAAAATTCTTGAATGGCATTAAAAATGTATGTTGTAACAATAAGAAATTACATTTTGTTTTACATTTTTTGAAAAGTTTTAAACTTTCAAAGCATAGTGAAATCTTTTCAAAACTTCTAAATATCGCTTTAACTTACTCGAATTTTTAAAAATTAATAATTAATCAACTTTTTCTAATTTCTATTAAAATGATAAATCTTCAAGTATAAAGAAGCATGTGTAGCCCAATAGAGGATTTATCAACTAAAACCATGAATTTGAACGGAAAGTATGAATTTTTTTCTACAGAAAGATACATTTTTAACCAAATAGTTCGGCTTTGAACAAAAAAGATTAAATTGCAATCAAAGATTGCAATTATTCTTAAAATTTACATAATTTTACATCTTGTTTTCATTGATTTTTCATTTTTGTAATTTTGATTGGTGATTCTCTATTAAATATGGCCAATGCGATGCCGGAACGCACAACACTGACACACATTAACGCAACTGTATTTCCGTATGGCATCTGTGTTTCAACTTGTTCGTAATAATCATTTTGAACTTCTACGGCACATACTTTGAATGCGTATTATCGGTTATGTGATTATGACAGACCAGTTCGAAATGATTTACAGAATAGTTTTTGTTAATTCACCGAATTTTTCTCATATCCACCACAACGTAACTAATTCAGTAATTCCTCAAGTACAAATTTTTTCCTTGTAGAAAAAACAATGTCAATAGACTTATTATGGATGAAACTAAATTTTGCAATAATATTTATATTGTTAAAATATAACGTGTATTTATAAATATTCATGCCGCAATTTCCATTCTGCCAGTTTATTGTTTTTTAAATAGTTGGGACTAGCAGCAATTTCCAAATTTTTAAAGACCATTTTTTTAACATTTTAAAATTCTGTGTGCAGTTCTTAGTGTTACACTAAAAGATAAACAATTCATATGAGGACCTTTTTCGATGAAAAAAATTACTGGAGTTATAGCATTTACAAAATTCCGAAAAACAATCGAAAATAAATATTTTCAGCCGAACAATGCACGATATCAAAAGAAAGTCAAAGGAAGAAAAATGTTGCATTTTCAATATCCTAAAAAATTATCATAACAACTTTTTGAATATTTCTGGAAGATCGAAAATTCAGATTTTGTTTTTACCAAAAATAATATAAATTTTAAAATTCCATTTTGGCCTCAAACTTCCCAAGGTATGACAAAAGATGATATGAAACAAATTGTGCACTCAAAAAAGATCTACAATTTTTTCATGAATTGTAGTAGCTTTTTTGAATTCGTCAAAAGCGACATTGATGATAAAAAAATTAAATTTTCTTACAAAATACATCTACTACGAGAACAAAACAATCAGACAAAAGATGTTCATCAAAAAAAGCTAAAAATTTCTTAATAATAATTTTTTGATACGATGTGAAGTTTTTATTTAATAACATTAAAAATGAAAAATTAACTTGTAGGCAAAAAGGAAGCAAGCTACAATAACATTTTATTTAACAAAATTTTTCACTTAAATTATATCTAAAAATATGCTTAGCACCACCTTAAGCTAGGATGCGTACTTTTAGTTTTAATCATAAAAAATAACATTAAAAATAAAGACAAAATTATGGAAAAAGGATGCAATCTGCAATAAAATGCTTAATAACATTTGTTTTTAAATTCTCATCAGAGAAGGTATTAGATTTGTGTAAAATTTGACCCCCCCCCCCTCAGTTTTTGTCAAATGTCCACGTTTTGAGATCCCCTGAATCCGAAAAAACGGCTTTTACGAATGGGCCTGTCTGTCTGTATGTCTGTATGTCTTTCTGTATGTCTGTCTGTCTGTGAATACGATAACTTTTGAAAAAAGTAATCTATTATATTGCCCTTTGTTACACTCGTTTAGTGTCATAAACTAAAGCTCAAGTTCGTTAGCCAGCCATTTTGGATGAAAATTCAAAAAGTGGGCACTTTTTGAATATTTTTGAGACCACTTTTTTAAAAATTCAAAAATTCTCTACATGGTTATTTATAATATTTAAAAATTAACAATTTATCCAAATGACTTTTTTTGAAAAATCAAAAATTACTAGAGTTACAGCATTTTCAAAATAAAAACAAAACTAAAATAAACAATTTAGGCCAAACAACGCATGATAAGAAAAAAGTCTGGAGAAGAAAAACATTGCTTTTAAAAAGACCTGCAAGATTATGACAACAACTTTTTCAAACTGGTCAAAAAGTTGAAAATTCCAAATTTGATCGTACAAAAAATTTTGAAACCACATTTTTTCGTGATGCTCAAATCGCGCGCCCTAGAAAGAACTACAAATTTATAATGAATCACTTTTCGACACAAGCTACAAAAAAATGAGGCAAAACTTGTTCAACCAAAAAAGAGCTATAATTTTTTATATGTCACGTAGTTTTTGCTGTATTCGTAAAAAATAACATTCTAAATAAACATATTAAATTTGTTTTAAAAAACGACACAAGGTATAAACTTAAATTACCAGACAAAAGTTTTTCGCCTAAAAAGATCTATAAATTTATCATTAATCGTTTTTCGATTGAACGAGTAGATCTTCTTTTAATCGTAAAACATGAGACAAAAAATGCAAAAGTGAACTTTTTGGAGAAAGCACAGAAAAGACGAAAGCGGACATAGGCTCCCATAAAGGACCCTATATAGGTTCCTGTATTAGACCCTATGCAGATGCGCAGTATTTTTTATTTAATCGCGAAAAACAACATTAAAAATAAAAAGTTACAAAAACAAGGAAATAAAAATTAGTATGATTCAATTTTTATGCATATTATGAATTGTAATGATATACATTTATTGAAATGATAGATGTTTCAGAGCAGCTTAGAATACAATTTAAAGCAAAATAAGAAACAAATACAAAAATAATCATGATAAATGCAATTTGCTTTTTATTTTGCAATTTTTGAATAAGTAATCCCAGGCAGAGTTGCATAAAAAATGTATTATAATTGATATAAAAGTGTTGTTATAATGTAGAAAAGTTGACATATTGGACAAAATCGAGTGCGAAGCACGAGATAATTGATGAGAATGTGTTCGTTAAAACCAAAAGAGCTTTAACAAAAAAGAGTTCAAAATCACAAAATTACAGTTGTCCGTCTGTTCAACTTTAATTTTAAAAGGTCTGTGCCCGAATGCGGAATAAATGCAAAGACTATTTGCGGAGTGCGATTGCCATCAGTCGCGTGCCGTAGTGTGCGCTCAAACACTCTTTTAACGAAAGAGAATTCACAATTACAAAATTACAGTGGTGGATGTTTTGAGTCCTAATTTTAAAATGCTTGCGCAAGAATGTGCGAAAATATAAAGACCGAGCGCGTAGCGCGAGGTAAATACATAATCGAGTGCGAGATAAATACAACACTGAGCGCGAAGCGCGAGAACTAACAGTTGCGCGCCCTAGGCGCGCTCAAACTTGCGAGCATATAAATCTATTGATATATTTATTGAATTGATATATATTTTTTATAGTACCTAAGAATAAATTGTGATACAAAACAAGAAACAAATATTAAAGTATTTATTAAAAATAAAATTGGTACTTTATTTTGCGAGATACCTGATGAAAATGTGTTGGTTAAAATCGAAGGAGCTTTGACAAAAATGAATTCTCAATCACGGAATTACAGTTTTTGACGGTTTGACCTTTAATTATAAAAGTCCTGCGCACGAGTGTGAGAGAAGTACAAAGACCCAGCGTGTAGCACGAGATAAATTAATTATAGAGCGTGAAGCCCAAGATTAACTTATTATCGAGATCGAAGCGCGAAAGCCAACAGTCGATTGCCCTAGGCATGCTCAAAGTTGTGAGCGAATCCCTTTCCATAAAATATAATTCATAATCACTAAATTACAGTTTTCGATGCTTTGACCTTTAATTTTAAATGGTATGTATGTGCACAAAGTTAGGGAAAATACAAAGATCGAGTGCGACGTGCAAGGTAAATACATAATCGAGCGCGAAATAAATATATCATTGAGAGCGAAGCGCGAGATAAATACATCATTGAGCGCCAAACGCGAAAGCCAACATTATTTAAATAGACAACAATTGATCAAATAAAAGTGACTTGATTTTAATGGGTTCACTGAATCTGCAAAAAAATATGTATTTTGCGCGAGAGTTAGGAAGTCATCGTGGTTTAGACGGTATTGTGATTCTCTTACATTTCAACCCTGTAGCCTTAGCAGCCACGCTGGAGCGGGTTCGATTCCCAAAACAGGAAGCAAGGCTAAATATGTTTTTTCAGAAAGCTTCGCTTCTGACCTTTTGTAGACTACCCCATATAATACCCTTCAGTTTATAATTAACCCAAAGTACAATGGCTCATGACCCTGGCAGTTATTGCGCGTATAAATATTCAATTAATAAAAAAATAAAATAAAAAACATAGGTTCCGATTTAAAATTTTTAAGTTACCCCCCTCCCGTCTTCAGGGGTTGAGGTCTGGGGTAAACTTTTGTGGAATCGCCTTTCCCCCTCGAAAATAAAACGTTTTTATTACGGAAACCGGTTTCGTTGAATGCGTATTTCTTGACATATTTTGATGTCTTGACATAAAAAACACCCTTTATGCATTTTAAGTAAATTTAGAATTCAATATATTTTTTTCCTAATCTCTAATTTTATTTTATTTTTTTCTACTAAGAACTAAGAAAATTCATAATTCGCCACAATTTTTGAACCAGTAGGAATATTGTTAACAATTTTTAAGTTGAAAAGTCAACAGAAAGTAACGACCGATTTTTCAAATTCTTGTCGCTTTTTTCAGATGTGAACGTACAACACTTTTTCTAATCTTCATCGATTTGATTAATTGTAGCATTTTAACTCCGACCTAATGTACAAGAAACCCGTAAAAAATGGACAAAACTGTATTATTTGTAAAGACAAGTTTTAAAAAAGATAGTTTTTGCTTTTTATTTTGTAATAAACTTCAACAGAATACACTGCGTATAAGAATGCAAGGAAATATTTATATTTCACATTTTTCTAATAAAACGTAACGTCAGATATATGGCTGGGCGCGTAATTCTATTTTCACTTCATAAAATACCCTCACTGCCAGACATGGGTAGTTTTCTCCAGGAAGGGACATAATTAATGTTGAAAATGAGATTGTTAATTCAAACAGATTATCGAATAAGGACAGAAGTCATCTTGAAACGCAAAATTGAACTTGTAAGCAACGAAATCCCTATTTAGCTTACTGAGTAGCACGGTATAGTGAGAATAACGACACATAAGGGCGAATAAGACGCAATAAGAAAAAGAATCCGTGGGAAATTATCAATGACAAATTTGAAAAATGATTTTTGTCATTGGAAATTTTGACAATAAATAATAAATCGTAAATATAGATAAAAAAGGATTCAAAATTCTATTACAATAATAAACGAATATATAATTCTAAATGAAAAAAGGCGAATAATCGTTGTGGAACGTAAGACAAAAATTTAATTTACCATGAAATGAATTTATTTCAAGTTCTGTTTCAAAAATTGATAGCCTTTTGATTTAAGAAATTATTTTTTGATAATTTTGCCAATAAAATTCCATGAAAATTATTTTTGACATTGAACTTGAAACCAATTTAGTCAATCACGCTCTAACTTTTTTTTTTACGTTTCAATCGATGATTATCCTTCTTTCAAATAAGAATTACTTGTTTGTTAATTAACACAATATAATTTGTACAAAACAATTAATGATTCATCATTGTTTGTCAGAATTTCCAATGACAAAGTTGATTTTTTCAAAGTTGACGTCGAAAATTTCATATTTGAGAATTTATATCATATTTAAATTTGAAACAAATTTTGTTTGGCAACAAATTTTGTTTGGAAATGGGTAGTAATGTGACTAACATTATTTTTTTTACTAGTCGTAGAGGTGCCTTACCGCCCACACGAAACGTTGGAAAAGGGTAGGGTTTTGACCAAATTATTTTTGTGACCTGTGAAAGGGGTGTTTCTGGCTGTTTAGATGTTTAAAACCACCTATACGGAGAGTTAAATATGATCATTCCGATATCGTTATACCCATATTTAAGACATCATAGTATCAAAAGTCACAATAATTTCAAACTTCTGCCTGGTCAAATGCCTTCACTTATCGTTCAATTAAAGATTCTAGAAGTTTGTTGCCAAAAAACTGGTTTTCTAGCCAAAAAACAGTTGACGCCCCTATTCTGCAATTGAACCGAGATATTTTTAATTATAAAATTGAGAATTTATTTACTTTTTCAATTTAATTTTTCCACAAATGGTTATATAATTTTTAAATTGAAATAGCTGTTTTATTTTTTAATTGACATTTAAAATAAAGTTCGAAATCTCAATTGATACTCAACCTTTTCTAATAGTAAAATTGATTATTTTATGTTATAAATGTGCAATAAATCTTTATATTATTGAACGAAAAAAATACAATTCAATAATAATTCAATTAATGTAATATTCATTAATTAAATTTTCAAATTTCTACATTTTTAATTTATAAAAGTTTCGAGCATTTAAATGATTTCTAAGATTAAAAACTTAGGCTCGAGTAACGCGGAGAACAATGAATAGTAAGAGCCATTGCTCGCTCCTCTAAAAATAAGGTGAAATAAAGAATGATAAGGCGGAATAAGACACATGTCTCTGCGCTAAGAAAAGAATAGCGCAAAAGAAGGCACACAAGTTAAAATACCTGAAGTAACTCGAGTCTTGATTTAACAAACTATTACTAATTTAGATACTAATATCATTTGAAACAATGAACTAGCTTACTGAATATTTCAGATACGTGAAATCATATTCGAGAGTGAATAGCCCCTCGCAGATAACTGATATCCTCATAGACTTATTCGTCGTGACTTTCTGAATTAATACCCCACTTTTTGCATGCGTGACACTCGATCCATTGCTCGCCTGGGATGCTTCAGGATAAGCTTCACAACAGACAGATTATAATTATTTTTCTTACAGTTGGTGATTGCAAATTATTCTAATTTCATACAAACTCTGGGGTAGAAAATGCATTTTGGCACTTATTACCTTCGCAGATTCCCATTATTGACAATTATCATTTCAGAAATAAAACAAAATATTTTTAACAATAAACCAAGGTCACTACACGAATAAATATTTACGCACCAAATTACACCCTCTTCATGGCAATGGCACATAAGAATAATTGTTGGCACTAAAAAGAAACGGTGATGATATAACTACTTTCTACATACAAAAAAATATGCACGGAGAAAAAAAACTTAAGGTCATTGTTCCTCCGTTAGACAGAAAAAAGATCGTTATCCAATTTCATTTCAGGATAGCTAATTTTGATTCTTTTAAAATGTTCCAAGATTTTAATATTCCATAATTGCAATATTGAAAATATATAGTCGTGAAATTCCAGTACGACAGGCGCACGCGCTCGGACGATTTTAACATCTGAATGTGTTTCAGCTTAACATAAAAATATTTTTACGGCTATAACATCTCAAAAAGATAGTAAATGTTTGGCATGAATATCTGCATGTTAGGTGCTACAATCTTATCCTTTGAACATCTACATTTAAACATTAATTTTCCTCCATGTGACCTTAGGCATAATCTCAAAACAAGATTTTAGCGCTGCTAATGGATACCAGGAGTTAATGGTAATTTGTGTGACCCACGGAAAATGTCCAGTTGAGTATAAAATTATTTCTTTTTGTGTTATTATATGTGACACTTTTTCCTCGCGGTACTTTGGTCCCTGCTATACTCTATACAGGGTTCATTTTTTTTATTTTGAGAAATCGAAATATCTCAAGAAATTCGCATCTAACAAAAAATTTCTGCAATAAAAACTTTTTATTTTTCAGGGGAAAAAGCAACCCGAAAAAATTCACCTCGCACCCTACTAACTAGGGTGGGAGAGGGGGAACATGGAAATTTTAAATAGGAACCTATATTTTGTATTGCAGATTTAGATTCTTCATAAAAAAGACGTAATTTTCATTCAAATTTTTTTTTTTATTAACACGAGATGACGCTATAAAGACGCAAAGGGGCATCGTTGACTGTTCAAGGACTATACTCAAAAAAAAAAAAACAAGATAAAAAAGACAAAAGGTCGGTTTGATTGGGTTGATTAGTATATTATGTTGGTTCGTTTAAGTTCGTCATGCTGCTTACATTCGCCTTGGTTGGATATCGTATCATTGTTACGTTCATTTGGGTTATTTTGGGTGGCTTGGTTTCTTTGACTTGTGTCGTTTTGTTGTGCTACTTATGTGCTTTCGCATTAGATTGGTTGTATCACGTGTTGGTTATCTTCGTTTTGGTTCGCTTTCTTGATTTCGTTCATTTTATTTTTCGTGCGTTCGCTGCGTTCATTTGGGTTGGTTGTATTGGTTGCGTTTATTGGAGTTACCCCCCTTCCCCCTCAGGGGGTGATGTATGGCGTAAATTTTGACAGGGTCGCTTTTCCCTCTCAAAAATAAAATATTTTTATTGCTGACATTTTTTTCGATAAATGCATATTTCATGAGACATTTCGATGTCTCCAGATAAAAAAAAACATATAATGTATATTATAGTTAATCCAATAAACATTTATTAATGGCAAGATTAGAGAAAATAAATGAAATAGTTTGAAATATAAGGTATGAGATAGAGGGTTGCGCCAGCAGACTTTTGACCGGCGGCGGTGATTTGAGCAATTTTGAACGGCGGCTCGCGGCTGGCCAGTGCGCCGCTTTCTCTGCTAGTCAGCGGTGACGGGGCGGCTTGATGGTCTATTTGATTATTTTTGTTGACATAGAGCTTGAAAAATATAAAATTATGTAGGAAAAAAAGATCAATTTCTATCATGAGATATTTATTTAAATCCGCTTACTTTAACTCCTAATTGATCGCCGGAATTTCTGCGACCAATCAAAATCCACCAGATAACCCGGTGGGAAGAAATCCGTTCCTATTTAAATATAGCTAAGATTAAACCGGCGCGCCGATATGCCGCCGCGCCGACAGCTCTGCATTGGAATCCGCGGCAGCGTGATTTTGAAGCAATATTACGGGCGGCGTGGCGCGGCAACGCAACCGGCTAGTATTAGATATAACTTTTTCAAATAGCAACCAACAGATGTGTAACCAGTACGAAATTCCAGTCTAAAATGAAAAAAAGACATTCTGACGCATTAATTTATTACGATTTCTCTTACTCCGCCACCACTGCATCGGTCCTTTTCCGTGAACTTTCCCGTGAATCAGTCACTACACTCGAGTTGCGGTACTGCGAACATTTAGCGCAGGTCCGCCCTCGATAGTAAGAACGCATGAGGAGACCGCACTCCTGCGACTATTTACTATGTTCAAATCGATGTAGATGATCGGTGTTTATGTCTGTGTGCGCACATGTTAACTGTTCACCTTCTGAAAGCTTGTAATGACGATTTGAATCGTTACAATTAAAATGATTAAAATGAATAGAGCGAAAGAACCGTGGAAAGACATCGCAAATATAAAATGTTCCACCGTATGTATCGAATGTATTTGATCATGAATTAAAATTGAAATTAAAGTGAATTGTACATCTGAAAATATCATTAAATGTAGATATGAGTAGTGGAGGATAAGGGGTTATAGCGAAGTTCTCACTATCGGGGGAAAAACGTACTTAGTAGCGGGAGCTCGCAGTACTGAATTTTGCAGTACCGCGGCTCGAGTGTATTATAAACAATAAAGGAATGCATATCTTCGTGAATCTTATACCAACTAGTAGAACGCTTTTTCTATATTTGGTGCAAAATCTTTTTGCCGCTAAGTGTACCCAATAGCACAAGTCATGTAGAGGAGCATAACCCACTTTTTGTTGAGATCCTAGAGGCTGTATCCGTAGAAAGTCGATTGAGAAATAGTGCATTTTTTAATAACAAATGAGTATTTATGAAAACTATTTATTATTTCGGGCTAAAGTTTCACAAACTTTTTAAGGGTGGCAAGGGACATATTTTATGAAAGTTTGAAACTTGTTAATTAATTATTGCAATAATATTTGTATATTTGAAAAAGGGCACTTTTAAACGGGTTTTTTTTCTAGTACACAAAGAAACTAATTTTATTAACACATTATTTTGTAGATGTTCGTAAGACCTACATTTTTTAACTAAACTTTTCTCTGAAATACATATAGGTTAGTTGTAATAAACAAAAAATCTGTTTTTGCTATCTTTGACAATTGTTTACACACACTCCCTGCTCCGAAACCTTGGTCGCAAACATATAGGCTTTTGTTCTACATGCTATCAATACAACAGTCCGATGTAAAACTTCAGGTAGCATTTTGTCTCCAAAATTGCATAGGGCGCCTGGATTATATGTGAATGAGCTAGAATACTGAAGGGCATTTACATAAAATATACGCATAAGATTTATGAATTTAAGTTTAAGACCCTCAAATGTAAATTTAAATACTTTTGTGCGCTCTCGAAACTTGGATTGTGCAAGGTTTAAGAACATCAGCGAAATCAAAATAACTTTTGTAGGTAAAGTAGAAGTTTGATTTTCCTGCTGTTCTCTGTATTACTATATCCAAAGGTAAAATCTCTATTAGAGTCAAATTATGTTGTTTTTTTTAATTTTCTTAAGGATACTGTCAGAATAATGTGAATAATATTGAAGAATCTGTTCTTTAATTTTGACTCGAATGGTATTCTCTCCTCTCTAGAGATATAAAGCTGCCTAAGTGGTTGACATATGGTAAAAACAGTAATAACAATAAAGACTATCAAAGTGAAATAATCAGTTAAAACCTACCCATGAAAATTAATCCCACAACGATTTATTTTGTCGAAATTCTCAAATTTGAAAAAACATTTAGAATTTATCTTGAGGTAATAATACGAAGACACCTGACATATCTTCGAATGGAAACAAATTAATTTTAAATGGTACTTGGCAATCATTCGATTCCTACTTTACCGACACTTTTTTGTGAATCATACCAATTCCGCACGCGATGAAATATTCAAGTGAAAATTTAGAAAAATTAAGAAAAGTGATTAAGTAGCGTTCATGTTCCAATAAATTTTTACAATTACAAAAGAAATAATTTCGGAATTTTTGTTGTAGTAATTAAAATTTATCATTACATAAGCGTTCCTTAGTTCCTTTTCGATATTTTCCAAAGTCTTCAACTTGACCTCGCATATTATCTGGAATTGGTTTTGATAGCAGATAAAGAAGAGATTTACGGGTAAGAGAGTATATTTTGAGAGAGATGAATGAGCAGCATGAGGTTACTCATCGCTACTCAGTTCGGCTGTTTATCCCGAAATGGGACCTGCGCTAAGGAGAGAAACACGGTATCGAGCTAGACAGATGGCTCGTTCATATTTTGTCTGCTAGGGTCTCGCGTCTTATTCCTGTTTTCACTGGCAGTTGAGCGTGGAACGAACGACGTGGAGCGTGTCTAAAACATTCGTGTCAGTGTCAGTTGCGTGACTAAACTTTCGAGTCCTAGAAGCTCTGATGCAAAGTAGAAAAAGGATGCGATAACCAGACGTTCAGTTGTTCGGCCGGTGATCCCGTGGAGGCCGGTAAGATATAGGATCTTTTAGTTGGAAAATTTAACGCGCACCTAACCTTATAATCAGACCCATTCACAGCCTCCACATGCTGGACCAGCCATCCTTATGAATTAAGCATAAGCACAATACATGAACGCAGTAACGCAATTCCATTCTCGTTTTGTTTTTCTCTGAAGAGGCTAGACTTCTTCAATGCAGTGGCGAACGTTCGTAATCGTTGATAGAATAATTAAGAAGCGGAATGTTTCAATCGCAATGACAAGTTTGCGGAGAGTCATATCTTGGTCACTTTTTCGGAGAAATTTAAACGAGTGGGAATTTCAGTTAATAAATCTGTGTCTTTTTCAATCTAGTTTTAGTGTTCATTCTCCATATTTATCACAAATTTAGCATTATTATAGCATAACCTATAAACATATTCTGAAGGCGGTGATCCTCAATCAATATCAATCTTTAAGTTCTTTAATTCGACTTTTCTTTTTAGAATACTTTTATCTGATTATTTGGAAGCACTTTATATTCAAAACAAAAGTAAAGTATAGAGCTCTTTTTGAAAAAGGCGAAATTCCACTTTGAGAACAAAACATGTTTACACATTTTCAATTATTGTTGAAGCATAAGAAACTGAGCAATAATTATTGATAAAAAAAGTTTAATTGAAATTTGCATTTATGGAAATTTTTTCTTTTTTCATTATAAATTTCAGATAGTTTTGAAACTTTTTAAATTTAAATATATATATTGAGGCCTTTTTGAAATAAGTAAAATTCAATTATTTGTTTTATAGAATTTTTGGTATAGAAATCAGTTTTTTCATTAAGGTTATTTAAAGCAATTTGGTACTCGAATTTGATGTATGGATTATTAGTTTTGACTAGTTTTTAAATGTTTTAAATATTTAAAGAAAAAAAAAGTATTGAGCCCGTTTTGAAATTTTCAAAATTCAATTTTCTTTTTTCAAAGACATATATTTATTTAAGAACAACAAAATTGCAGAATATTAAGTTATTATAGGAAAAAAGTATTCAACCCTTAAGCCACTCATTAATAGTCAAAAAGATTCTTTTTGTAAAGAAAAATTGTATGTACTAACTTTTAGGTTCTGATGAAGGTTGAGGCTCATCGGGTGATAGGAAGCATAGAAATATCTTCTTCTTTTGATAATATTGCAATTAAAAAAAAAGAAAAGTGAAAATGATGCCTTTGAGAAGTAGGAGTGTTCTTTGCCTAATTTATAATAAAATGTGAGGGAAAAAACAACCTAGACAATTTTAGATAATTATTTTAATCAGTCTAATCAATGTTGAAAGGAAATTAATAAATTATCAATTTCCTTGCATATATCCTTAAATTTAGTGCCTATTTATAGCATTGTATTTTGATTCGCCAAATGAATTTCGAGATAATAATGTGACAAATGTTTTTACTCTGGAACCTAATAGCTTAAAAATATTCTGAAATTGAAAATTTTTTATTTGAGCCCTAGAAATGTTATTTTTCTTCAGTTTGACGCGATCGTTTATTGACAATATTGTTTCTGAAGCAATATTTTATCCTTACGAGTCGTTTAAATAAGGAATTTAAAAACCAGGAGTCCAGAATAGAAGATTTTCATTTCTAAAATATTCTGTTAATAAGTGAAAATTAATTTTTGTTTTTCTCCAAAGTAGGACTGGAGTGAAACACGTCAGTTACTTAAAAAAGGTGCAAATTGATTCATTTCACTGTTTTAAGAAATGGGGACAAGAATAACAAATATCATGAAAGACGAAGAAAGTAATATAATTTTTCGTTTCTAATTATACTACAAAATAATGTAATAATTATTATGATGATAATAGCAATTTATTTGTTATATTTTATTAGTTGTGTGTTTTCTTAATTTGTTATAGATTATTTTAAAAAGTAATTTTTATTTAATTAAATAAATTTTTACAATCAGTCGCCAAACAAGAGTTGTTAATTACCTCACTGGAGGCCCATTAAACTTTTCTTATTGTTGTGCTATTTACCGCACCAGTTTATTTCTCTTATTCTAACAATTCTATTTACGAAAAATGTTTTAGAATTATGATTAACAAAATTAACAACTAATAAAAACTGAATGTCATTACGGCGAAATAAATTATTGAGTAATTATTAAGAAAATAACTAAAATATTATAATTTCTATTAATAATTAATAATGTCTAAAAATATTGTTAAATATTGAATTATAATCTACTGAAACTAGCTTAAAAGTAATAGGTATATTATCTCTTTATTGGCATTGATTATTGCGCTAGGGCAATATATAATAAGAGCAAGATAACGAATTAACTCGTGCGCTTTTTCACCTTTTTTATCGTCTCATCAAAGAATTTGTGACTGCAAGACAATTATTTTTTAACGGTTATTACAGAATCTACTCTTATTTTTTCTATAATAATAAAAATAACAATAATGTTCAATGCAATGCATTACAATAAAAATACACGTTTTGTTCAATAAAACTAGCTTCTATAAAATATCTTCTCTGGGAAGGGCTCATTTTATTACAATCATTCATTTCTTTTAGCGATATGGTTCTTTTTCATCCACGTAAGCGAACTTTTTTGCTAATAAAAACGTTTTACTGCCATTCTTTTGTACAGTGAGCATATGAGCCACTAGAATATGTCAGGAAACACCTGTTCGCCAACTGCAGACGGACAGGAAAAAAAGTGACTATAAACAGTTGCGAAATTTCAGTTTTTTTTTCATTAGTACCAATTTTTCTGAAAAAAACACGATCAAGGTAAACTGTTTCTTAAATATTTCGTGAATATGCATAAAATATGTGTAGATATTGCTAAACTTCAGCCCACCATTTTTAAGCTAAGTTTTAGGATTAGCTTAAACTGAAATTGCTCTGCTACCTTACAAACTAAAGAGATACATAAGTGACATTGCGGCTTTGGTCGAATTTTTTATTGCCAAGTTTAAGAGAAAAACCCTAAGGGCCAATGTCTTTTATGTATCTTTTTAGTTCGTACTGCAGTGTAGCACTCTACCATATAAACTTGAAGAACATAGAACTTACGAATGTATAATTTGTAACTTTAACGTAAATGTATTGCCCGAGTCGAAATTTAGACCCTTCTTTAAAGTTGCAGTTCCTTATTAGAACCTGCTTTGACGCTATTTAAACTTATAGCCCCTGCTTTAAATTTTTAACTCCTAGAGAATGCAACATTAGAGCCTACTTTGAGGCTGTAACACCCATAGTACTCCGACTCCCATGTATTTTTCTGGCCGTAAATTTGGTGCGCCAACAGGGCCCTCAGTTGTTCGGAAGAATGATATTATTGTATGACATCACATTGTAACTTTAAAATCATTTTCAATGATCGTTTTGTTTATTGTTATGATATACATATTTCTGAACATTATTCGTTTCTTTTAAAAGTGTGCAAGTGTCAGTTTAAAGTTACGGAACACCCGGCCGGGATAAAGGAAAGAATCAGAAAGGCCGCTTCGGAAAGAATACAAAAAGGGTTCGGCAAGAGTATATATAATATATAGAATATATATAAGTATATAAATAAAAATATATATATATAATGAAATAGAGGGTAACTAGAGGGACGCTCTGCACTGAT
>NC_046658.1:49712978-49730513 GCF_010883055.1 Belonocnema kinseyi | reverse complement strand
CACAGACACACAATTCATAGATTACATATTTCACATTTCACATTTATTCAGAAAGAAATCGGAAAGGTTCATAAAGAAGTAAATGTAGTGACTCACTTCGGAAAACTTCGTAAAGGCATGGGGAATCATCGGAAAGAGAAAGCGTTCGGAAAGAAATGAAAGCAAAGTTCACAAAGAAATCGTATAAGATCGGAAAGGTACTTTCTTGCCGATTCTTCCTCTAGGGCATACATCTATTGACGCAATTAATTTGGAAGTATAGAAGAATCTTATAACATTGCTGTAGGTCATCTTTGAATTTTAATTGTGAATCGAAAAATGTGTAGGTTATTCTGCCAATTACAATTCAAAGATGAAATACAGCAATGTTATAAAATTATTGTATACAATAATTGTATTGTATAAAATATAATATAATATAATTGTATACAAATTATTGTATTGTATACAAGACAAATACATGGGAGTCGGAGTACTGTGGTAACACCTCTCTGAAGCTACTTTGAATCTATAAAACCTACATTTTTATATCTCAAGACCCTACTTTGACGCTATTTAACCACCCCTTCAATACTGACCCTACATTGAATCTTTTGAGCCTACAATGGTCGAACTTCATAAAAATAAACATTATTTTTTACATAGGTTAATTGAACTCATTGGTAATCTTAATGACTGAATGCGCTAAATATTATCTAGTACATAAAGTAGCATGCATATTTTAAGATCAAGCTAAAATTAAACTTAAAGCAGCACAGTTAAATAAATGATCTTATCTCGACCTAAGAAAAGTTTATATACACTGCTAGTGTTTAAATATTTCCTTTTGGTCCTTTTAGAAAGTAATTGCAACGTCCTAAAAAAGTTTCTTTGACGTACAAGTCAAAAAACGTCCTTTAAACGTTTTAAAAACTGTCCTAAGTCAGACCAAATAATGTTCTAAAAACGTTTTATGTTCGATACACGTGTTTAAAACGTCTGTGAAATATTGTATCTTTATGGAACGTTATATGGACTGACTTAGGACATTTTGAAGCCGTTCTTAAGATGTTCTTTAACGCTTGTGCCCTTGGTCACTTCAAACTTTAGCCTCTAACCTACTCAGAATTTTTAGACTTTCCAAAAAGTTAATTCAATAGGTTCAAAGTACGTAATATAATTTTGTGAAAACTTTAATCGAGTTACAATTAGCTTAATTTTATTTAGTATCGTGAATCAAAACTTAACTGAAATAAGCCCTCCTCCCCCTCCCTGAGTAAAAATGCAAAGCACGAGATACGTTATAAGCATGTGTTCCTTAAAGCCGAAGGAGCTTTAACAAAAGTAAATTCGCAATTACCAATTGACATTTGCCGATGCTTTCACCTTAATTTTAAAAGGTTTGTGCAAAAACTTGGACGAAGTATATACAAAGAGCGAATGTGCAGCGCAAGGTAAATGTATGATCCAGCGCGAAGCGCGAGATCCAATAAACGCATGCCCCCAGGCGCGCTCAAATTTGCGAACGAAGTGAGCTGCGTCCGATGAGAATGTGCTTACGCAGTGGACAGATTTTTCAGTTGAAAAGGCAACTTTTGGTTCTCTATCAATTTTAAACAGTAAGTTTTTTAGTAATATCAATCAGTCACTGAATTCTAGCTATGGATCAGCTATTTCTTAATGATGAATCAAACTAATCAGTAAGCTAAAAGATGAATTAATTTTTAAACAATTAATTTTTTTGTTTGAAGATCAATCCTTTTTTTGAAGATAAAAAATGTTGGTTTGACAAATGTTACTATTTTATCAAGCATTCAACTATTTTGTATAAATTCGTCTTTTTCAGTAGAAAATTTATCTTTAAAGTTGAAAATCTAATTTTATGGTTTTGTTAAAAATGCAATATTTTTACTTGGAATGCAAGGAATTAAAAGTTTTTAATATTGAATATAATAGGTTATGAAACTATCGCATTTTTATGAAACTTTGGTTTAATAAAACGCTCAGTTGCTTGATGAAACTTTTAATGTTTAGTGAAATGGTTATTTGAATCACATCCCTAACAACAACATTTTTGGATTATGTATTCAACTTGAAATTAATCATTAAAGTTTTGCACCCCTTTATATATAGTGTTAGCGATTTGAACGCAACAATACCGAAGTACTATGGAATGTGATTTGACATTGTTTTGTTAATTGAAGAGATTCTCGTTTTCGAAATTCCATACTTTAACACTGTGTTATACGATCAAGTCACGAACATATCAGTTTTAGTTGAAGCACGCTAAAAGGGACGAGGGTGCAAACGTCTCCACTTTTGTCCACGAAACTGGACACGCAGCCCTTTTTCTATGGAATGGGCTGTTAGTAGCCCCTTTGTAACTAACTTCGTTAATTTTGTTTGCCCTTTTATTACTCCCTGTGACAGCGCTGAACCTTTCTCTCGCTTCTCTCACCCGGTATCACCCGTCTCACGCCAGTATTACAGAATTTTTTGAAGTTTTAGACAGTTTGAAAAATTAAATAGGAAAAGCTATGTTCTAAATAATCTAAACGGTTATAATTCTTTAATATATCACTTGCGTATAACTACTTGTACTTTCTCAATTAATAAAATTAATAAAGTAGGGAAACCACTTGGCATTCGGCATACAGTTTAAATGGCTTTTAATTATTTCATAAACAAAAAGAGTTCTTGAAATTTATCCGAATTTTGTGTGTCAGAATGGATCTAGATAATATTAAGGATACAACCATTAACGTGATAATTTTCAAAAATTGTAAAGTTACAGTGTTTCACTTAGTAAAATTACACTCATAGACGATTACACTGTGATTAAAATTGACACGAAAATCTGCAATTCCCATTATTAGTCTCCGCAAATTCGCAATAAACGTGTCGAGTTAATACACGAATCTCCGTAAAACGTAAATGTTAATAAAAAAAATACAAACATTTATTTTTCTTTAGAATTTCTATAGCACACAATGTTATAAACAGGCAGTGCACTTAACACTACTTTATTAAAGGATAATAACAGTTGTTAAATTTTTCACCTATTCTTCAAATAATAATTAAAGGAAAAATTAATTACAAAATTTAAAAAAAAGTTCGCTGTCTTAATTATTCTTTTGAGAAACGAATAATGAAATTTTCTATTCAGTATTAGCAAATTTATTTATGAATCGACTTGCTATTTTTCAATAGCCTCTTCTATATTTAACAAGAGCCATGACGGTGTGTTTCTGAGGTCGCCTTTTGTTACTGAAATCTCTGCGAATATTACAGAACGATACTGCTCTATTCAAATGGGAATTAGGTTAGGTCGCAAGCAAATTATAATAATAATTCATTTGAAAACGATTGACCTACGGTTTGATTAACTGGACTATAAAAAATGGGTTCAAAAATGTATTGTCTTCAAATTTGTTACATTTTTTTTAGTTTTAATTTTCTGATGGTCCCAGAGGCCAGAAAACTCTTTCCAATTTTTTGTGGATTTTTAGGCAACCATTTTCTGTGAGAAGTCTCCCATTTAATTAGCCGCCTTGTTTGGAAAAAAAGTTTTTGGTCGTGTCTACTGTCTACGTTTTACCGAAATTCGGTGAGCCCAGAGATGTTGGAATAAGGTAGTAAGGTTTACCGAAATTCTTCAAGCGTTCCCACAAATATTTTCGGTGAATATAGACACTTCGAAATTTGTAGTGACTATTTTAATGAAGGCATAATTTTTTCGGCTACTTTTTACCTTACCATGTAAAAATGCACGAAAAAATAATTACAAGACGCAGAAATAGAAATTGGTAATACAAAGCATTTCTAAAGTTCTGATTGTGGTATTTAACGCAACCATAAAAAAACTTGCTCTATACGCGCACGATTATTATTTATGTAGTCTCACATAATTTCTCGGTTTAAATATAAAATTAATTTTCTTTCAAGTTTTCTACTTTATATAATCTATTATTTAAAATAATAGCAAAAAGCAAGGACAATATTGTCTATTTTCTATTGTTTAAAAAAACGATTTTCTATGCAAATCTCTATGATAACCTATTAAAGTTTGAGAATTGTGGATACTATTTTTAATTTAATGTTTTTTTTTAATAAAAATGCGAATTTGCGATGAAAAACACTTAAATAATAATTGCTTACAATGGTAAGTCTTCATATGAAACTTATTATTTGTGGTGTATTAGATACTTATTTATCGTGTAAAATGTTAACATAACCTAAAATGGTACGAAAACTGTAAATTTTCCTTGTAATCGTCAAAGATTTCCGTTAAAAAACGCGACTGTAACATAAAATTGTTCACAAATTTGTTACTCTGTTTAAAATACAATGATTTTTTATTAAAAATATCAATTTCTGGTATAAACTGAGGTCCGTTAAGCTTCCTGGACCTCATTGCAAAAATTAACAGAAAACCTATAGGGATTTGAGGGCTCATTTAGGGCTAATTTAACGCCCCATTGCCAAATTTAATGCTCTTCATTTAAACGAAAAACTGGTGGTCATGCTAGCTTAACGTTAAGATAGCAGAACCACACATAGTAAAAAAACTCTTGTTTCAAAATTTCTTTATTCTATAATTTAGGGCTCATTTAGGGCTCACTTAATGCTCTATTGTCAAATTTAATGCTCCGCAATATTTCGAAAAAACCTGTGGCCATGCTAGCTTAACGTTAACCTAGCTGGACCACACAGAGAAAAAAACGAATTAAGCATTATTTCTCTCCACAATAATTTAGGGCTCATTTAGGGCTTTGGCAACATGATAATGACAAATTTAAAAAAAAAATTTCAAACAATTTTGGTTTAAACAAATCTAGTAAAAATGAAGTAAACCAATTTCTTCTTCTACCCTATGTTACGGCTCACTCAGGGCTCCATGCATATGATATCTGAATTGAACAAAAAATTGTTCAAACAATTATTGTTCAAACAAATTTACCACAAAAAAATATTTGCTTTTAGTTTCTCTTGCATAATTTCAGGTTCATTTAAGGCTCCTGAAATATCATCAACTGAAAGTCTTGCGATATTTTCTTTGCCCTTTTTTTGTTATAAAGGATGATTTTTTTAACTTGAAACTTTCAGATATCTCGAAAAATAGGCACTCTATGAAAAAATGTTGTGAATCAAAATTATATCATTCTGAGGAGTACATACACTGATGTTAAAATCAGTTCTAAATTTTGGGCTCTAGTATTTTTTTGTTAAATATTGTTTGCAACAGCTTAACAATAAGTTGCTTCAAGATTGCTGGAAAACGTAATAAAAATGATTTTACAGAAAACCCACGTTATAGAATAATTTAGGGCTCATTTAGGGCTCTAATAATATGATTATGAAACTTAAAAAAAAGGTTTAAACATATATTATTTTAAAAAATTCACCAAAAAAATTATTTTCTTTTCGTTTCTCTTGCATAATTTCAAATTCATTTAAAGTTCCTGTTGTACCATCGACCCAAGGTCTCGCGATATTTTCCTTCTCCCTTTTTTTTGTTACATATGGTGTTGTGCCACCTTAACGTTATAAAAAATACATGAAGAAAATCATAAAACCCATTTTTACTTCTCGCATATTTCGGCTCTATATTTCAACATATTTGGGCTCCTCATATTTGGGAAATACGCATATTGGGTTCATTTAGGGCTCTGGGAATATGATAATTAAACATTTAAAAAAATGTTTAAACAATTATTTTTATCTATTTTTACAAAAAATACTAGAACCCAAAATTTGGGAATACCGGCCCAAATTAGTCCTAAAGGAGCCCTAAATTATGCAAGGAGTAAAAATGGGTTTTATGGTTTTCTTCACGTATTTTTTATAACGTTAAGGTAGTACAACACCATATATAACAAAAAAATATCGCAAGACTTTCAGTTGATGATATTTCAGGAGCCTTGAATGAGCCTGAAATTATGCAAGAGAAACGAAACGAAAATATTTTTTGTGGTAAATTTGTTTAAACAATAATTGTTTGAACAATTTTTTGTTGAATTCAAATATCATGTGCATGGAGCCCTGAATGAGCTGTAATATAGGGTAGAAGAAGAAATTGGTTTAATTCATTTTTACTAGATTTGTTTAAACCAAAATTGTTTGAAAAATTTTTCATTATCATATCGTCAGAGACCTAAATGAGCCCTAAATTATTGTGGCAAGAAATAATGCCTAAGTCGTTTTTTTCTCTGTGTGGTCCTGCTAGGTTAACGTTGAGCTAGCATGGCCACAGGGTTTTTCGAAAAATTGCGGGGCATTAAATTTGACCATAGGGCATTAAGTGAGCCCTAAATGAGCCCTAAATTATAGAGCAAAGAAATTTTGAAAAATTAGTTTTTTACTATGTGTGGTTCTGCTATCTTAACGTTATGCTAGCATGACCACCAGTTTTCTGTTTAAATGATGAGCATTAAATTTGGCAATGGGGCGTTAAATTAGCCCTAAATGAGCCCTCAAATCCCTATAGGTTTTCTGTTAATTTTTGCAACGTGGTCCTGGAAGCTTAACGGACCTTATAAACTGTCCACAGAACGAAAAATGGTACAAAAAATTTTTCTTTACTGTAATCCCTAATAATTTAAAAAATTATATATACCAGTCTTAGACGAAACATACAGTTTCACTTATATTAATATTTTATATGTCAATTTTGTATGTAAAAGGACAATGTAGACTAAACCTAAACAAAAAAAGCTGAATCTCCTTTGAAATTAATTGATTTTCTTTTAATTTAAATTTCTGGCGAAAGGTACTGTCACAATTCAAAATGTTTAAATGTTGTAATTTTTATTATCTTTGACAAAAATCAATAGATTTAATGATTTTTGTTCAAAAATATCAATTTTAGATGAAACACTCATAGGTAACCAAAAGTTGTTGAAAAATTGTCCATATTATTCGAAATCTTATAAATTTTTGTTAAAATACCAATTTCCGAATAAAATGATACTTTTAGCTTCATTTTTATATTTTTTCTAATTTCGAAATTGTAAGGTAGTTAAAAATAAGTAATTAGTAAGTTAATATTTTGTTATTTCTAGTTTAACCCAACTAAAAATTGTTCAAAATTTTACATATTCTTTGAAATCTAATCTGCCGTACAAACTAAAGACATACGTAAGTCCAATCTGACTCGAACTGAGAAAATCGAGAAAAACTTCTTGCCCAAAGAAATTGATTTTTAAACAATGTCTTTTAGAAAATGGACTTGCGATGTTTTACTAGTCGCGGAAAGTAAAAAATACAAGGCAAACAGAACACAAAGTCACTTGCGGACGATGCCTTTGTCGACGAGCTCGAACGCAGCCTCAAAATACAACATCAAAGCATACGTAAGGGACACTGTTTGTTTAGTGGCTGTTCCGAACTTACACGAACGATCGTCGCTATTGTATAGCCGAATTTAGCCGGGACTTATTTCCCGTTGATTTCCGATCAGAGTCGGAGCTAATTTACAAGACGAAAAGATACGTAAGGGCAAGCGACTCTTTTCGGTTATCAATTCGCGCCGCATTCTGTCACTTTTACAACGCAAAAAAGACACAAGGTTCTGTAGGTTCTTTTTCATGTATATGCTGACGACGTATTGCCTTCCTTCTACAAATTTTAGGACACGCAAAGTGCTTTGCGTATCTTTTTCTGTTGTATTTTTTAACTTTTTCGACTATCCTCATTTATAAACAATCGTTTCTTGCAATAAATATTAATAATCAACAGATTATATCAACACAGTTAGATGCAGCTTTCTCTTACGAATCCAACAACACCAAAAACTCATTTTTCATAAAAATGTCAATTATGTATATTTTTAGTTTGGACGGAAGTAATACTGGGATGTAAGTTTGTAATGTGTCCCCTGTTGGTTTAACATTTTCTTTGTACATTTCCCTTATTCCCTTACAGACCCCCACACACTTACTGGGTGATAGCAGCGAGATCTACAATTTAGGGTGGGTTCCAAACCCTAAGAACAACGGCTTTAAGTAATTAGAGAACATTTTTTTTAGAGATACCGGCGCCACGATTTTCCGGAGATGAAGAACTTCCCTTGCTAGGCTAGTTCTCACCTAGGGATGTAAGCCCTCAAACGTGTCATTGCAACTTAAAAACTTTTCACGTAAAACATTGAAACGTTTCATGTTCAAAGTTTTCTTTTTCATGAAATATTAGAGGGAGGGTGTGAATTTCAGTATGCGCAAATCGGTTTTGCCTCTAAGGTCAGGTTAGGATTCCTTTTATTTTATCAGTTTGAATTATTTCGTCGCCATATTCTACACATGAAAATGTTTCACCAAACACCGAATTTTTCATCAAACTTTTCATTAGACCAAAATTGCATGAAACGTTACATCCCTATATGTTCATCCCGTTTTCCTTTTTGAACTACAATGATTTTTGCTTGAGAATGCAAATTTCTTATGTAAAGTCTAACGTTACTTAAAATTGTTGAAAAATTGTGAGTCCCTTAAATCTGACTAACTTTGTTTGAAAATGCCAATTTCTAGTGAAGAAACGTTAACATAATCGAAATACCTACTTAATAACTATTTTACATGAAAAAAAAACAATTGTGGGTAAAAACACATTTATAACCTAAAATTGTTAAGATTGTACATTTTATTTGAATTCTGATGATTTTTTTTAATGGTCGAATGTCCCGCGTAAAACGCGTAATAATTCAACCTAAAATAATTGAAAATACCATATTTTTCTGATGATTTTTGTTCCAAGAAACTAATTTCTGGTGAAAAACTCTAACACATCCTAAAATTTCTAGAAATTGAACGCCTTTTTTCTAACTTAATGATTCTTCATTAAAATGTTTATTTATTAATATTAATTTCCAGCGATATGCACTGAAATTACACATATGTAATATTTTCAAACTATTTAATAGATAAGTTTGAATTTTTTTAACCACGCAACAGTATTATAAGAAAAAGAGTGTTTCTAAATTCTTATAAGGTTTTTCTTATTAAACAAGATTATTTATAGATATATTTTTAACCTTTCCAATTTAAAAGAAATAAAAAATTCATAGAAAACACAAGAAAAAAGTATATTAAATACCAAATTTCAAACCTTAATTTTTTTTGTAATTTCAATTCCTCAGTCTTCACGAATATTTTTCTAGTGCTGTTTCATTATTGGAAAGTTTTCAAGTACCCGAAAATATTCTGCTCCTATTTTCACAGGTGTTAAGAATTTTTTCAGCAAAAAGGGTGAGTTAAATACAAATAATATCTCAAAAAATTGTTGCCTAAAACCTAGAAGACATTTTAAAGGCTGTTATGGCCTCCAGGATTGTAAAACAAATTGAAACTCTAGGAAAATTGAAAAACTCTGCTAACAAGAAGTTTTTATTCATTTTTTTAGCGCAGGTTACGAAGGATCTATGGATTCTAAATTAAAAATACTTCTTCGCGTTGCAGCGATTTTGAATTTCAGAATTATTTAACTTCCACCCACCCAGATAAGAATACTTTTCCCCTCTGTAAATGCAAATAATTGCTGGCATTGCAAGTACACATTTTCTGAATCGTTTGTATGCGCTGAGATTGGATTAAGTTAATTGTCTTGCACTTTAGCACTTGAGTGCAAATCAACATGGGAATGGCGTAATACACAACTGCTGGGATATTTAAGCGAACAAACGATTTACTAGTGAAATAGCTCGCGAGAACACTTGTCTATCAGCCAGAGATAAGCGAGATGTGGGATTGAAAACGGAAGGGAAGATTTTACCTCCTGTGGGACCTCGAGGTCGAATGTACGCGCACGCGCTCTTTTTATATCTCCTCCGTTCCCATTTTCTATGTGTTCCTCTTGAATTTGTGTTAGAAGCTAGGGTCACACTTATGTGCATATGCATACAATCACCCATCTCACGGTTGCGGGAGTAAGTGCTTGTTGTCACAAACGGTGCTCATGGCCAGACCGGCCCGACAGCACGGTCGTTTAAAAGTCAGTTTTTTTAAAAATAAAAATATATGTAGTGAAGGTATACATTTGAGTCATAAACTGACTAGAGAAAGACCTCAGAAGGTGGTCGATTTTCTGTCAAACACTTGTTGTATAATTTTATCAAGGTGTCGGCAAAATTTCATATTCAAAAGTCCCTGATTTACCCTTGAAAATGTTCTGAACAATTTTTTATTTGGCCTGACCAACAATATTAAAAGACCAGTGTTTGAATCTTGTAATATTTTTAATATAAAATATTTTATAAATGGAATAAAACAAAGTATTTTCAGTCATTTTTCAGTTATAAATAACGATTTTTTCATAAAAATAGATACATTTAAAAAAACATTTTGACTTTTGAACCAAAGAGATATCTTTTTAACAAAATACTTAATTTTTCATGAAAATAATTAAAATTTTAACAAAATAATTTAATTTTTAAACAAATTCAAATACGCTTACAAAAAAATAGCCTACATTTAATACAAAACTGACGAAGTTTTAACAAAATACAGTGAAACTCTTCTAGAATGTCGATTTTCGGGCTTACGATGGGCGGGAACTAACTCATTATAGCCCGCTCCACTTTTGTTTCTTCACGCCGGAGTGCTCGCCTGAGTGACAACCGCAGACCCTGCGCACACTGCGCATCTCCTGTTATACCGACCTACGGCGTGGCGTCAATTCTCGGTTCAAAAATTCATTGCAAAATTTTTGTTCACTCAAGAGAGCAGGACACCCCCCTCCTCCAAAAAAGTTTCCATTGCCTAAGAAAGAAAATCAGTATTTTTGTTTTAAATTTAAAGTTTAACACGTGCCACTGGGTACTTCAAATTCCGTAGCGCCCGAAAAATGACCCAAAAATAAAAAAAAATGCATTTTACGCATTATTGTCACTTTTTAGCAATTTCCGTCCTCTTTTTCATACAAGTCATTACCAGTAAACAATTTGAAAATTTACGATGACTTTCTAAACAATTTTCTATTGTTTAAAAAACGTAAATCTGTTTAAACAAATGTAAATCATTTAAACAATTATTTTTTCCCGAAAGATGTTTTTAAAGCATGCTCGTATTTTTTGATTGAAATGTAATTGTTTGTCATTTTTGGAGTAATACATTTTTCTCAAAACGTTATGTAATTATTTAAATAATTAATAATTGTCTATTTTCAAAATTGCTAGAAATTGAGCCGGAGATATAAACTTTCTTTTTAAATTAGTATCCTAAGCGACGTTTTGTTAAATAATTACATAATTTTGATACATTTCTTTGAATATTTTATAAATTCCTATTTGTTTAAACAATTAATAGAATTCTATGTGTTCTATTTTATTTTATTTTTTTTAGTTATCGAAAAAAACTGCTTGAGCAAATAAAGATTGTTTTAACAATTAGAAATTTATTATACATTAAAAGAAATGTATTAAAATTATGTAATTATTCAACAAAACGTAGCATAGGATACTAATTTAAAAAGAAAGTTGATATCTCTGGCTCAATTTTCAGCAATTTTGAAAATAGACAATAAATAATTTTTTAAATAATTACCTAACGTTTTTAGAAAAATGTACCACTCCAAACAATGACAAACAATTACATTTCAATCAGAAAATACGATTATTGTTTTACATTTTTTGGGAAGAAATAATTGTTTAAAAAGTCATCGTAAATATTTAAATTGGCTATTAGTAATTATTTCTATGAAAAAGATGATGGAAATTGCTAAAAAGTAACAATAATACGTAAAAATGTAGTTTTTTTATTTTTAAGTCATGCTTGTGGCGTGGTGGGGAGGATGTAGAGGTAGTTCGAAAAGCGTTTTTTGGACCACCCTAGTATAGCCGCTACCTAAAATTTTACCCAAATAGTTGAATTTTTAAACAAAAAAATTAATTTTTATAAAAATAATAAAATTGTCAACCAAATATAATAACTTCTAACTAAAATGATGAATCTTGAACAAAAAACCATTTTTTGGCAAAGTAGATCAAACTTCAACCAAGTAGTTCAATGTTCAACTAAAAAAATATGATCTTCTAACGAATAATTTAATAGAACATATTTAAAAAAACGTAAAAAAATTTGAGTACAATCAAAAAAGACAACTTTTCTACAAAGTAATTAAAACTGCAACCAAAGAAAATTAATTTTTAAACAAACAGTAGCATTTTTGTCCAAAAAGGATGAAATTTCTATAGTGTTAGAAATTTTTGTAGGAATTTTTAGAGACGCGTCACTAAAGATAGTATAGAGATGTAACCTATTTCATAATTTAGGGCTCATTTAGGGCTAATTTGGGCTCTTATTTTTTTTTTAAATAGTGTTTGCGCTAGCTTAACGTTAAGCTGGCCGAACATTGCAGTACAACGTGCCAAAATCATTTCACGGAAAATTTACCTTATACAATAAATTTTGGTTCATTTAGGGCTCTGGGAATATGATAATGAAAAATGAAAAAAAATGTAAGGCTCTTTTGTGGACATTTAGTTATAATTGAGCGTTTCTGGAAGTTGAGAGGAGACGAAGTAAGATATTGAATTGAGTCTATGTAATTTATTTACTCACGCGATATAAATTAACTGTTTGTAATAAATTCTTGGCCGATTCTGAATATTTAATATTGCATAAAAATTTCGTTATACAAATTAATATATTACTGATAGAAAGATTTCAAATGACCCTTGGAATTTTCTTCTTGTTGAAAACCCTCCGTTTTTTATTATTGAATGTATGAGTAGTTCTCCGAAAACAGGTCACTGTTGATAAGAACATTTTATTTTGCGAATATATTTTGAATTAGGTATTTTTTCGCCTTTAAATAGTGTATTTCATGGGCTGTTGGCGTTTGTGCTTGCATATCGTTTTTAAGTTTTTGTTTACAAACACTGTGCAACTCTTAGTTTTTGTTTGTGACATCAAGTGGTAGATTGATAGAACCCGGATATGATATATTTACAAATGAGAAATGAGTTTAGTGTTTCCCGAGTTTAAGAATGAGGCATTAGTGTATTTGATTTTTTTGGACGAAATGTCTATATGTCTATAGGTTTGTTTCTTAACGCTCGGACCCTTCGCTTTTCATAGATTCCATCCGCCGCCCTTATCAGATCCAATTCACCCTTCAAACACTTCAATATCCTACGATTCATCCTCATCCATTTCCATGTACCCTAATAGAGTTCTACTCCTGCGCTTTTAGTTTCCTCTCTGCTTTCTTTCTGGTCACATATAGAGTTTTTCAAAGAACTACACTGCTAAATAAACATCTCACAGAGAGCTTTTTATTTGTCTGTTTCATATATTTCTTCCAACAATAAATTCCTCGCCTTCTGGAGATTAACCACATGGAAATATTCTCCAAGAAGCACTTAACGGAAATTCTACGGAAATTTCAGTTGGAAATTTTGTGGAGTTTCTGTGAAAATTTCACAACTTTTCGTCTGCAAATTACAGCCTGCAACGTACTCTGGAAGTTCTCAGCCAACATTCTACTATCAGCACGTCTACCCCTGCTCGATTCCGGAAGTCTCGATCATTGCCACAACACAATCCGTTTGCATTTGGTGTAAAAAATACATCTTCCACCAGGAAGTTAGTTTCTAAATCAAGATTAAACGCACATAATCCACTTGCTTCAAGACCCGTATTACGCGACAATTTCCAAGTGCCCTAGATGTAAGAAATACATCTTCCTGGAATAATTTGAAGTTCAAATCAGGATTAACCACACATTACCTAATTTTCTCATGGCCCGTCATTATATGAAATTTTCCAAATGCACCGGGTGTAAAAAATACATTGTTTTAGAACAAGCTAGTATTTGTCAACATTAAAAAAGAGTAGCACGAAGTAATTTTCGGAATTATAAATTTATGATTTTAGTTACACCTTATTACTTTTCCTTCTCAATGATAGGACATTGTCAACAGTGCACGATCAACGGCCGAAGTTCACTGTTTCCATGATTTGAAATTCATGTTGCCTCTCAGGCATGAAAATTATCATCAATGACCGGAAATTGAAAGTACCTGTTTCGGATATTGTCCATATTCAGCATGCACTGAAGATTATTCTCAAGTTCTGGCTTGAGTTGAGAAATCATATTATTCTTCCTTTGAAATATTTCCGTACACAAGGCTTATAACTGATTTTCAGTAATATCATTTTTTACAAGAATTAATCATACAGTCATTTACATATTTGTATTCGCCGTTTGTAATGATAAATGCCATCAGTAAATGAAAGGCATTAGTTATCTAAAGTTGGATCGTTCTATAATTGTATGCTATCTCAGCTTATCTCTCGGGCAGAAAAATAAAATTATAAACACCCGTCCGTCCGCATTTTATTAAGAACAGACTAAAATTGCTGATAATTAATAAAATGTTTGGCAAAAAAAATTGATTGAATCGATTCTATCCTTTTCCTCAGTGCTATAGTGATAACCTATCTGTGACATCCTCTAAATACTTATTTCTAGAAATAAATACTACCCGAATATTGCATAAATTGCCGATTTGGATAGAACATTCCACCTTCTTAATAGTTATGTGATCGTAATTGTAGAAAAATAACTTCTCGCAATTAGATTCCCCCGCCACTGTCAAGTTCTCGAGCGTGTATGAATTTTTGAAGCACTTTCTTAATAATACCATGTTGGTATTAATGCCTCGTTCAAGAGTAAACGTGTGGATTCTAATAAACCTTGCTCTGAATTATTGAGAGAGTCGGATCCCAACTGCAGGCATTTAAGGAAAGCGAAGCAGTTGGGGTAGATCCCATATAAGGATTAACGGCTCTATTGAGAGCGGAACTATTCAGATGGAGGACTGTAATTAATGTTTTGTTCTCAACCCCTATTTGTGTTCGAATCCTAAAAAAATGATATATTTTAATTTATTTTTATCTATATTAACAATGGTTAGGCTTGAATCTGGACGCAAGTGTAGTAAATAAGAAATAGCAACTTGTTTAAAACAATATTTAATAAAACAAAATAATTATTCGCTACAATGTGAGAACTTCTCGGTAAGACCTCACTCAAGTACTGCCTTTGTGCATTTGTCCCTCATCAATCTCTCGATGATCTATCTAATCTAAAATATTATATTCACAGTGAAAATAAAATTGCCCACATAATTTTATTTATCATGGAAGAAAGGCAACTTCTTTTTATATGTAATTTAGAGACGAACTTATATAACTAACGTGTTTCTAACAATACATGCTCCTGTTTTGAGTACTTAAGGGAATAGAAATTGTCCATCGTTTTAAATAACATAAAATTTTAAGACCCTTTTATGGGGCACAAAATCAACCCCTATACGCCCTTATTGTTAGTTTCACATAATAGCAAGGCTAATGATCCAAATAAACAAACCCTTTTTGCAAAAACAATCATGAGTGAATACGCTTTTTATTTCCACTTTAAAAAAAGTTTGCTTATAAAACAATTGGCTAAAATCCTGATTTCCCAGTAAAAAAAGGGTTCAAAATGTTAGCGAAATCAATATCATTTTGATATGCAACAAAAATGATACGGAATTTATGAGCATTTTGATCGGCCGAAGTGAATGATCGACTTTTGAGATCATAATGATCTGATGCGGGATCATGTGTAAAGTCAAACCAAGGTGGCTGACGTTCTTTGAGTACTTTAGGTCATATGCAAGCTTTTTATGGTTTCTGATCGTGCAGTGTACTTGAAGAGTTAAAAACTAACGAAATCTGATATTAGAAAATATCACCTGTTAAGTGTAGTTGTCACTTGCGTGCGATTAGATGCCATTTTTAGTTATGTCGTTATGACACCGGCGCCAAGAATTGGCGGGCATTTTGTTTAGTCTGACAAATGAACCAAAAAATGAGATCAAATTGATCCGAATGGAAAATCATTATGATCTCGAGAGTCAAATGATTGCTGGAGCAAAATGCTCTGCAACAAAATTGATCCTTTTTACTGTGTTCAGAGATATTCTATTAAACTTACAAAAACACAGAGCTCATAAATAAGAAGGCCGTGTATTTAACGAAAAGATAATAGTCACAAGTAAAGTACAAGGGTAGAGACAATATTAGCCTTTTGAACATACTTACAGTAAAGCGCGTCAAAAATAAGTGGAGCTTCTTGCACTTCTCACCCTCTCTCGAATCTCCAGATACGAAGGTGTCCTTCGCCCTCACACCCTTTATTCGGGTAAAAGTGAATAATGATTGGCCACGGCGGCTACTTCTTTGAAGTGTTGGCTTTTTCTAGCCCTAATAATCCTAGAAAACTCAACACTAAATCTGGCTATCATCAAATGCTCAGCTCTGCATCACTCATTCTTTACAAATCCTAGTACAATGAAATAAAACTTACCAGCTATCTACATATTTCAAAGTTGCGGCAGTTCGACTATTTTGATAATCTTGATGCCTCCCCCCCCCCCCAACCAAGTAGATGTTATTTGAATTTTCAATGTATTTAAACTCCGGCCCTACGTTTATGTTTTTCTTAAAATACGATTCCAAAAATGATGATCTGGATATATCTTTTTGAAGAACTTTGTCTTACAAGAACGCAGCTTCCTTAATCTCGATCATCTGAGACGTTGTAACTGATGCAGTCAAAGAACTTCCCACCCGCATCTCTGGGATCTCGGGTTCCTTCACTGATTCTTCCTTTGCAGAGTCCCTTCTCGATGAGCTTAGCAGCTTCCCATTACAGCTTGTGATGCTCATGTGCGGCTTTTCTGTGAACGGGTAACCTACCGGCAGTAAAAAAAGGATGAATTTTGTTGCAGAGCATTTTGCTCAAGCGATCATTTGACTCTCGAGATCATAATTATTTTCCAATCGGATCAATTTGATCTCATTTTTTGGTTCAGATATCAGACTAAACAAAATAGCTGCCAATTATTGTGGCCGGTGTCATAACGGCATAACCTAAAAATGGTATCTAACCGCACGCAAGTGACAACTGCACTTAATAGGTGATATTTTCTAATATCAGATTTCGTTATTTATTAAACTTTTCATGCACACTGCACGATCAGAAACTATAAAAAGCTTGAATATGAGCTAAAGTATTGTAAGAGCGTCAGCCATCTTGGATTGACTTTATACATGATCCTGAATCAGATCATTACTATATGATCTGAAAAGTCGAGCGTTTCTTCGACCGATCAAAATGCTCTTGAATTCGGTGTCATTTTTGTTGCATATCAAAATGATATTGATTTTGAAATCATTTTGAACACTTTTTTTTATTGTGTAGAGAATCATCCGGGATAACGTGTACTTTTACCCCCTTGATTTCCAGCCTTGCAGTGACAACTCCCAACACTCTTTTAAATCCGATTGCGTGTTCCGCAGTCGACTTAGTTCTTGCATTCTATTTATGCCTTGGATACAATTTTCTATGTCTTGAAGACATCAATTTATCTCTTAAGTCAAATTTTTATGACTCCAACACGAGTGGTTTGTAACTTTGAGTGTATACCTACCCTAAAAAAAAGGATCATTCTGTCTGTCATAAAAGGTAATCTTTGTTAATGATTGAACAATCTTGTATAGTTTTTTGCAATAT
>NC_046658.1:49709760-49712878 GCF_010883055.1 Belonocnema kinseyi | reverse complement strand
CCCCTTCATCCTGAACAACTTTTGTCTGAACAATTTTTTTGTACAATATCACTATTCTGAGATTTTTTGGTAAATAGATTAAAATGGCCCACCCTGTATAAACAATTGCTTTTTACAATAAATATTAATAATTAATAGATTTTATTAACGTACCCAACGATACCAAAAACTCATTTTTCATAAAAATGTCACTTATGTTTCTTTTTAGTTTGGACGGCAGATGAAGTCTCCAACTGATTCAACATTGGTAAAAGGTAACTTATTCTCAGCGTGTAATTTAAATGAGAAAATATGGTACTAACGTAATTCTTGATACTTCAGGAAACATGAATCGGCTATAATTTTCAATATAGTAACATATTGAGACTCTTGTGGCGGGTTCCCAAAGAATTTATCATAAGTGCTAATTGAGAGTTTCAGTCATATTAAGTTTACTGCTCACATCAAACAAACTTTTATTCAAAAATAATTATAACCAGATAAGTTTTTGATTTTTAACAATTTTAAAATTAATTTTTGTAATTTCTTAAGCAATTGAAATTTTTTAAAACGCTTAATTTATTGTGATAGGTATACGACTATGTTTTAGATGCTATGCGTCATAATAAAATTGAATAATGTCATTGTTTGGCCTAATAACTTTTGAACTGTTTAATCAACAATTAAATGTTTAAATGCATATCCAATTTAAGAAAAATAGTAAAAACGTCTTCATTAGCAATGTTCTCACAGATTAAGTCAGTGTCACGCCTAAGTCAGTGGCTGACCAATCAAAAGACGTGACAGGATGAACGAGAAGCCCTCGTTAGTTTAAATTGAATACTTGAGCATGACGTCATAGGAATGCAGACAACTTTTTCGAGAAAATATTCTAAACGTAAAAGTAAGTCATAAATGTACGAACAGTAATATTTCTGACGTGTAGAATGTAGTTTATCAGTGATGTGCCATTATTTTGTCGTTGAACGAGCTTTCAGTGTCTGAATGCGACTTTTTCAACTGCGCAAATCGACACCCGCTCAAACGGTTAAAATTGAAATGCATAATATTGCACAATACTTTTGTGAGGAACCGCGCACTGCGCGTTTTCGCCACGCTGCTGGTGTTTCTCATGCAAGATTCGCAACAGTCTCTTGTTCCTTAAGCTAGCAGTTCTAGGAATTACAACACCGCAGATACTACGATCAGAGTTGGCTGTATTTATCTGTATCATTATTGATAGTATTTTTTTATTCAAATCGACTCGCGCTTTTCGGTACAGTTGAGAACTTTGCTTACAGTCGTGCATATATACAAGTTCGGGACAGTCATTTTACGTCGCTAGATAAAAAAATCTAAGGACTTGCGGTATAGGTAAAGTCTCCAGCGTTCAACTAATTAGCCGTGCACATTTCCAGGTCGTTCCCATAAGTGAAAGTTTACTGCAGTTGAATTTCAAACTATACGGATGAGTTTTTTTTTAACAGGAAGATAAATTTTCAATTAAAAAGACGAATAAAAAGAAATAACACTAATTTTCAAACAAATATTTGGGTTTGCAAATAAAAAACATCCGTTCTTTAAAGCAAATGGAATAGTTTTTATCCAAGAATAGTCATTTTTACCAAAAAGACAATTTTTTAGCATAATTCTGAAACATCAATTTTTAACAAAGAATTTAATTTTCGATCCAAAAGATAAGTCATATTTCATACAATAAATATTTTAAACAATAAAAATGAATAATGTAGTTATTAATTGTACACATATACCTGCAGAAAATGCATATATTAAAATATATTTACAGACACTGACAAATCAAATCATAAACTGAAGAAGACACAATGATTCACACATATTGAAAAAAATTATTTTGAAGATTTTTAATTATTTGAATAATGTACATTTGTCCAGAAAACAAAGGAGAAAAATTATAAACAAATAGATGCATACACATATCGTAATTTCCAGTAAAAATACTAAAGAAATAGATTTCTCCTATTTCATTTCAATAAGCTATGTATTATATGAGACATTTGTGAATGAACTTGTGCAGATTTGAAAAAATGCAAAATTTCGAATTCAAGTGGACAGGAAATACAAATTATCATCTACCTGGAAAGGCGGTGTAGTGCCTCCGCGCGAAGAAGATACCGAGTAAAAATGCTTCGACTTGAGATCGACTTGGTTATGTCTTGAGTTCGTCTCCATGAAATCAATGTCTGGTTACGTCTCAAAACTGAGTCGAGACATAGGCCTTCGTCTTACTTTTATGGCCACGACAGTTAAAACGGCGTTTATTGTCTCAAGTCGAGCCTGGTCTTGGCTAAGACGACGTTTACTTGTCTCAAGACAATCCTTGTATTGGCTGAAATGGTCGAACTTTTTTCGGCTCATAAATGAGATTAAAACTAATAGATGAAAAATTTGTAATGATTAAATTAGTTATTTTTAATTAAAAAATTCAGAACCTGTGGGTCTGAACGTGTATAACTCTTTCAAATGTTCTTCAACAAATTAAAAATGGTAAATTTCTAGAAGGATCTCCTAAACCGTTAGGAATACGTAAAACAAACAACATTTTCGGTGTTATCGGCAAATAAGTATAATAAAAATAAAAATACGTAAATAGGTTGATTGAATATATATATTATTCGGTTTTGATTCCTCTAGAATCAAACCGAAGGGCCTATGACAAAGCCACCGAATGCGTCCTCGGGTTGCGGATAGAGGGTCCCTGTACCAAGGGTTTCTGCTGAATATGGTTACAAAAATAAATAGGCAGTCGCGGACAATTGTCCAGGGGTGGTCCCGAAGGAATTAACCCCCAAGCGGAGGTGTGAAAACCGTGCCGAAAGCTGAATGGCACCTGGGTGAGGTGTCTAGAACGGTGACTCTGGGATACCAGGCGACCTCTCAGAGTAAGCAGCCTTATCCTTGCATTCGGGGCTCTACAAGGATGGACAAACCCCTTTCCCTAGCTTCTCGTGGAAACAACAATGACAACACCAAACATAGTTGTAGTAAGTGCGGTTCTAAACAACAGAACGCGCAGGGCTCCCGACAATGGGTCGGCCAACAACGCCGACCAATCTAGAGCTGGGGGAGCCAATGAAAATGGATTCAATGCGATGGATCA
>NC_046658.1:49703865-49709660 GCF_010883055.1 Belonocnema kinseyi | reverse complement strand
AAACAAATTCACATTTTGGACGTTTTTAAACAAAAATTAATCGGTTTTTCCTCTCACCTTGCTGAAATTATATTTACAATGATGTTTTCTAAAAAAAATGTTTATAAACCAGCAATAGATGTTTATTTTATAAATAAATTATATGTACAAATGCACATTTTGGAAAAAAGTTGCTAAGCATCACTAATCGTTTATTTTATAAACGAATGTACATTGCAGATATTTATGGTCAGAAAGAAATCGTTTTTCTATTATTATTTTTCAAACTATATTGACAATGACTTGCCTAGTAGAACAATACAATTTATTGTAAAAAAAAAATTATTGTAAATTTTTTTTTAGAAAACATCATTGTAAATATGATTTCAGCAAGGTGAAACTTCGACTTTTCTTTCAACATTCAACTTTTTGGATTAAAAATTCATATCTTTTTGTATAACTCTAACCTTTTTGGTTGAAAATACAAGTGACTGTTTAAAGCTTGTTTTTGCTTGTTTGAAAATTCATCCTTTTTATTTAAAACATGTTTTTTTTAAATTGAACAATTTGGTATAAGATGTAACTACTGAAGTAGAAAAATTTGCATTTTGTAGAGCGATAATCTTTTTTGGCAGAAAATCAATTTTTTGTTGTTAAATATTGAACTGCCTGGATGAAAATTAACCTGTTTTAGTTGAGGATACAAAAGTTTGATTAAAAATTCGTTTGTTGATAAAATCCAACTATTTTTATTTTTCATTCAAATAAATTTTTGCGAAATATGTACTATTACATCCTGTGCTGGCATTTCACCATCTTTCCCTATTTAAAGTTGGGTTCAGAAGGGGCCCCTATTAGAATATCTAGTCTAGAAAAAACTGATAGGGACCCTTTCAGGTTTTATTGAAGAATTCCATGCCTTTGTATAGGTATGGAAAATCTATCTGTATCTAAAAGGTTCCCGACTAGAGAAATCCTAAAATCTTATATTGCCTAAAATATTAATTTTGAGGTTCTGGATATCTCAATATGCAGAAATAACGTTTTTATGAGTATTTGCACTCGTTTTTCTCGAAAACTTGATTTAGGGTACTACTGAATAATTTTCTTCGTGACCAGGCAGACATGTGTCAGTTAAAGTTAGAGAGGTTATGTCAAGTACAGCTGGTCAGTGCTTTACCAGAGCAGTACTGTTCGAGTACTGGTCACCAGTACAGATAATTGGCAGTTCGCTTAGTACTGGCTAACTGCTATCTTCAAAATTGGCGCAGTATAATTCCGACAGTATAAATATTACAAAAAATTTTAATACATTTGAACATTTGGTTCATGTAATCAAGAATGTCCAAAATAGTCTAAAATGGGGGAAAAGTGATATATTGCACGAAGAAACATTTCAATCGATTGAAAATATTTACTTAAAAAGTATTTTATTAGTATTCATGTTAATAGTTCGTATTTTCCATTTAAAAACGTCGTATCATAATTATTTAATCGAAAAAGAGTTTAAAATTTAGTGTTTAAAATCTTTTGAGTGACTTCTAAGCGTTAGATTTAGGTATAGATGTAGCTGTTCGATACCTCGGAGCGTTAAAATTTTTGTTTGTTATATATTGTTTAAAAATGTAATTTATGTATACGCACTCTTAACAGATCATTAATATTTGAAGTTAAAATACTTGCAATTCTTTATTATTTATTTTTCAAATACCTTTTTTGTCATATCGTTAGAGTATAGCAAGAGTGGGTGCTAAAATTAACTACAATTCTTTAATCAAACTACAATTTTTAAATTATAAATGATATTCGGACACTATGAAGTCGTATGATAATGAATGTATAAAATTACTGACTGCCAGTAGACTAGTATTCCTCACTTGAGCCCGATTATAAATAGGGAAAATTCTTCAGAGCACCACTAAAGTCCTTTCGAAAATTCTGGAGTGGATGTTTGTTTGAAAAAAAAAATGTTTAAAAACGAAATATATAAGAACTAAGAATTAAATCAAATTTCGACACACATTACATCCATTCTTTAAGCTATTTTGTTAGAATTCATCTCTCTTGCAGAAAATTAATCTTTTGTGCCAAAAACTCATTTTTTGGTTAAAAGATTAACTATTCAGTTCAAAATACAAATTTTTTGTAGAAAGTTTATATTATTAATTAAAAATTCATCTGGTTGGTCAAAATTTCATCTATTTTGATTGAGAATTTAAGAATTCTGTTGAAAATTGGTAATTTTTGGTTAAAATCAACTATTTTTTATTTAAAATGAAAATTTTTCTTAGTTGAAACGTTAACTTTTACATTTTTTGTTTTGAACCATTATTATTTTTTTGAACATTTAACTACCTAATACAAAATTAAACTCTTAATGGCCCTTAATAAAGGGGTTACGTAATCCAAAATTTCAGAAAAAAACTTGACGTCATTTATGAACGGTATTTAGGGTCATTTTTTCGAAGTAGTCGAAAAATAGCTGCATTTCCAAAAAATGGTCAAATGATCTCAGTAGTGTGGTGAGTTTGATGGCCTGAAAAAAAGCCGATTTGCATACGATTACAACAATTGGAAGATCTTTATTACCAGAATTGAAATAATAATCTACTGAAATCATTTGAATTCTGTTTTTCGCTCATATTCAGAGTATCTGATAAGATAAAATAAGTGATGAATAAATGATATGTCTCCTTGTCCAAAAATATATGAAGCTCATCTGATGAGTTTTTAAAGCTCTACCTTAGAACTCATTTACGCAGACTGTTTGAAAGTTAAAACCGCGTTCAGGTTTAGAATATATGCGGAATTTATCTTGTTTACGAATTTAAACTGAATTTTATAGAGAATGTAACATCAAAACAAATATAACATCACAACTTTTACAAATAACAAAAAAAAGTCCTTTGTCTGAACTTTCTCTAAATTTTTTGTTTACAATTTTTTAACACTAAAGTGCTCTCTCTAAGCGTAGATTTGTGCCTTTCAGTTCGAGTTCTAAACTTTAATGTGTTGGTAACACTTATCTCGCAGCATGTAGAATATCATGTGCGAATATCCCGAATTCCCCGTTCCTTATCTTAATTAAAGTAAAAAATCAAAAGAATAATATAAATGAAATAACACAATGCCGTCAATTGTGAATAAAACGAAAAAGTTCTAAGCATTAAAGGAAGGTTTCTTATTTTGGGAAGAATCCATTAGTGTTATTTATTTGCTTGACAAGATAAGTAAAATTTTCCCTTGTGGAGTGTAAGAGGATTAAGAAAGAAAGCTAAAAAAGGGGATCTTTTCTGACAGATGGATTGAAATCAACCTGATAATATTGCGTGATCGAATTGTATTCCCTACCTTTCTTTATCTTAAGCCTTCTTAGCATATATTCTCTTGAAACTGAATTAGAAAAATACCTTCTGATGACGCCTTCTTGCATTTCAATCTTCTCGCAGGGTGTCTAGAAAATTGCATTAGCGATTCTAGTACTTTTTATCAATTCCATTGACGCAATCAAATTCAAAATGATGTGAACTATTTGAACAAAAATTAAAGATTATAAATAGTTTTTCCGATTATGATATGAACTAATTTTTATGTTTCATTTCCCGTTTAATTTAAACAAGGCAGAATATTTAGTGAAATGTAATTAAATTCTCAATCGAATCTAACAAACATGTCAACCTTTCCTAAGTTTCCACGTCTTTGTTCTACTTTTTCCTGACTACAATTTTTCCGAGGTAATTAATTATTCAAAATAGAACACCCAACAACTTTTATTTTTATTGAATCGTAATGACAATATAAGGAATGAGAGAATAAAAATGTTAAAATTACGACTAAGAAGAAGCATTCATAAAAAATACGTTCAATGTGGATATAAATAGAATCTAGGTTTTCTGCATATATCGTCCTCTATTTATGGAGAATACTTCTTCAACGCATATATTCTCATTTACAATTATTGTACATTATGTGAATCGTTGTTTACATTTTTTTAAATAAACATATTATTTCAGCAGACTTCCTGGCTTTTGGAAATGCCTGATAACTTGAATTGAAGACTCAAAAGAAACGCAATTAATTGCTCAAATCGATTTTTAATTTGTTATAATCTCTGGGATAGGTTTTATGATCATGGACTCTCAAGTAATTAATACCTTGCGATCTAAAGCCACAATGGAAAATGACTGCGCCAAAGTACTCTGCTTTTTATCTCGTCAAAAGAAATTGTATTTCATTTTTCTTTTTTCTTCTAAAAAATCGTTTCCGTCAAACCCAAGAAAAGTACATGAATGGCTTCGAACATGAGAATGAAAAATGGTAATATATTTGTGGCCACAGTACAAACCTTTGAATACATTTATGTGATTATTATCCATTCCAAAGAGTAAAAAACTATGGACACTAATGAAATTAATTATGAATACTTGCAGATGACATTTAAATTTACTTTGAAATTTCGCAATTAAAAATAATGAGAGAAAAACGGGTGTCTGTGTAAAAGTTAGCGACATTAAATTAATATTTGGGGCAATCAGAAATGTGGTATAACCTAAATAATTCAAGTTTCATATGCTACCTTATTATTAATTCTCTGCTGTGAACACTGTCTTTTCGAATTACGATCAAAATCATCAAAATTTGTAATCCGTAATTTTTAATTTACCAAATTTATCAAATTGATTATACGGTTATACGGTACACTTTCTTTTTTGCAGATATCTACAGTGAAGACAGCATGGTAAAAGTTTTTGTGAAACAATATTTAAAATTTAATAGAATTTTTTTCTATTAAAATCACGTAGCATAGTAGGAAGGCATACTATGCCTTTTTAACCCTCTGGTCTACAGTCTACACCTGGGTCACTGGTGACTTAAGTGATCCAAGTAATTAGTTTTTCCGCTGAGGAGCCGTTTCGGTGGAAACAAGCGCTAGGCTGAAAACTAGGGGGACCATACGGCCTATGTGACTGGTATAGTGATGTCCTTATTTGGGCTTTGGCTTTCGAGTGACGCACACCAAGTGGAAGAAGGAAATAAACGGATATCGAAAGCAGCTGCATTGGGAAATCAGCTTTAGAGTCAGAATTTAATCCGAGTTCTGACTCTGATATTGAAAATATGGCAGTGGATATGGAAAGAGTCTCGAAAAGGCGTCGAGTGCCATCTGAATCAAGAGGAAGTAAGAAGTATTCATATTTGAATCCTAATAAAAAAAAAGAAAAGTCAGAAATGGTCAGAACTTCTGACTCTTTCTCAATATTCTAGAGATTCGAGTGATAATACTGAAGGGTGGAGGAGCAAAATGTGCTTAATGAAACTTTGACGAAAATGAGTTAATTTGCCCAAAAATTATATGAAAATCAGTTACGCATCCTGTTAAATGATGATTTTAATTTTACAGAATGTTTTTCCGCTTTCCTTTAAGTTGCAAAATTTCCCAGCACCCTTTGGACTGTTACCCTTCCTTCATCAACATTCCTAATATTTGGAAAAAATTGTACATGTGGCTCTGGTGGTAGATCTTGAATCGGCAACAGAGGCAGATTCCGTTGTAGATCTCAAACCAGTACGGTGCCCTGAGCACCGTCTTGCTGTCTGTGTTGACTGTTCCAAGAATTAGTTTTATCTTTCATAGTTGATAAGGTTTCAAATTTTAGCTATTATTTATCCAAGCTTTATAGAACTTATGCTCAATAAATACATATAAATATTATGATAAAATTCGTTTGTCTCGTTCTTTTTAGCCATTATATGTTCTAAAACTCAACGTCTAAGAGAAATATCAATCAAAAATATAGTTGTCGACACCCACACCC
>NC_046658.1:49699728-49703765 GCF_010883055.1 Belonocnema kinseyi | reverse complement strand
AACTTTAACCATCTTTACACAGAATGAAACATTCTGTAGTAGAAAATTTTATTGCGCATCTATTTTCGATGTCAAGCAAATTCTAAGGTTTTTTTGTTTTTTAGTTATTTAAGGAAAATGGAATTTCTCAACGAAAAAAATAAATACCTTTTATCGTTCAACTCGCCACATCTTTGCCAGCAATTGATAATTTTCTTTGAAAATTGTATGTAACAGTTTCCAACATATTCTACGGCTGTTAGAGTGTTTACAAAGTTTAGAAAACATTTCAGGACCACAAATGAATAAAAAAATATATTTTCTTCGACAAGTCGAATGCAAATATACAAACTAAAAAGTTGATCGTACGCCAAGGTACGCCAAGCAGCTGCGCTGATTTCGCGATCTGAGGTGAGCGCAGCACGCTGTACATAATTTTCACTACGTAATATTTTTCTTACTAAAAGTTGTGAAAATTAGAAATTTCCTCAAACAACACTCTAACAGCCGTAGAGTATGTTGAAGAATGTTACATAAAATTTTCAAAAAAAAAAATCAATTTCCGGCAAAGATCTGGCGAGTTGAACGCAAAAAATATTCCTTTTTCTTTCTTCTTGAGCTAACGTATTTATTTTAGCCGGCCCGAATCAATTATAGAATAAAAATTGCACAGCTTCCCAAATTTAGTAATTTATTATAAATTCGCAACTTTAACAATTCAACTAATTTTCCAATACCTTTTGACAAAATTAAGAAAGTCTTAGAAATATTGAGTTCCTTTTACTCAGAATTTGTACACTGGTTATGTCATTGTAAAAATATTTTCTATCTGTAACATAAACATTAGCATGAGTTAACTGATTGATATTCATCCTACCATTTTAAACCTTCCTGTATGGCTCAATGTGATAACATGCAAAGTATTTGAATAACTAATAATTATTTAAATATTTTATTCTAAAATATTTCTACATTTTAGTAGGCTTTTTCAAGTACAATAAATGATTGAAGTATCATACAAAAGAAGATATTATTAATAAAATAACAAAACGAAACATTCACCTAATTTGATCCAGGGTTTAATGTAGGGCAATAAATTTGATGAATTTGAATCATATACAAATATTTATGAAAATGCAATACGAAAAACGGAAGATACGTTTATTATATCAAAATATCGCCCAATCTGTATCCGACACTCTTTATAATACTGGACGATAGCACGAAATTAGATTTTTGGTGATACGGCAATCAATAAAAAAGTCATCTTCTTGTATACAACACCTTAAATTATTTATGGTTATTTTAGGATTGCGATAAAACTTTATTGTATGTTTTTAAAAGGGGGTCCCCAAATCTTGAGGTTATTTCAATTGCGCTTGGGTAATTAAAAGTGGTCGTAAAGGTTTTACTTTTTTTTTACATTGCTTCACGAGTTAGGCAGTACTATTGATTTAAAAATCTTGTAGGTCAAAATCGTTTGGGTAAAAGAAGCCACTGATGGAATAATACTGTTATTAATGTGACCACCAAAGATTTCCACGCAAACTTTCATGACACGCGCTCTGCTGGAAATAGCGAATTTCTGAGGAGGATAGTTGTGTGCTGCACATAGTCTAATCGCTTCCTGTTCTGACATCCCTCCATTTTTCTTCAAGAATATATACCGGTCGATGCTATAAACATTCCACGTGTATACAGTGGATTATAAACACAAAGGCGTTACGAAAGTAATGGACGGTATCACGATTTTAAGAATTACTAATCGAAAACTGGATGAGCGAAGCAAATCATGTGAAATTTGCGGTAGATGCTTCTGAAATATAAGCTTTTGGATCTAGCTTTCGATTATTCATATCAATCATTGATGGATTTTATTAGTCGCTTTTAAAATGTATAGAACTTCCAAATCGCCTGTTTCTGATTTTTTAATGAATCGATGTAGAAGGCACATTAGGGTGGCCCTTATTCATATTGTGACAATTTTTTAAATAATTCTGTTCTTATCTGCTACACGCAGAAAAAAGAAATGTAATATTTACTAATCAAGAATTGTAGAGGGATTCTTGTAACCGTAACAGTATAAACTGCTCTTAATAAGAGGGTGAAAATGTCAAAATCACTTAGCATTTCGTAAATCTCTCAGTGAAATTAAGGTTAATTCAACGGTTATCCTTCAGTAAAATAAATCTCTATTCCATCGTATTGCATACTGAACGACATGTAAAATCCACTGAACCGAGATTACAATAGTAGTGCAGTGGACATTACCGAAATATCGGTACATGCTACCGATCCGATCGGTTTACTTAACTCGCCCCTAAAGTCGCAACGCAACCTATCCGCGCGGAGCAACGGTTGAATTCACGACGCAATCGGCAATGAATGGATTGCATCACCTAAAAAACATTCCTTTTTGACATTTCTGTGACAGTCGTTACATTACTCCACATTCTTACTTAGCAAAGAAGGGGTTTTATAAAAATAGCACCATTTTGGATGGCACAATTTATTCACAGATCGCGTACACTTGAGAGATTATTGGGGCAAGACGTGTTTTTGTTCCGTGACTGTTTTAGCTGACATATAGATATGATGTGAATGCTAAAACTTTTGTTGTGTGCCGCGATGGCATGGTTGCGTATTGAGAAGTCGTTCCTGCGGTCACCACCTTCAGTTACAAATGCATTTCAAAATTATTTTTCAGATCGCAACTCGTATACTAGTGTAGTGGTTAAGACTGTTGTCTTGCGTACTTAGGTTTATGCGTTCGAATCCCCCCCATTGCGTGCGAAATTTTAATTTTAACATAAGCATTATAACTTACAAATAACGATTAATTATAAGTATATCCGAAAATATTTATAAGAAATAACCATCCTCTTATTTATTAATTATTTTTTAGCAATACTTTTTCACAATTTATAGTAATGTCTTAACTGTAGTCTACGCCGATAACATAATTCAGGTCTCTTTATATTATTCCTTAAAGTGACATGATAATTTGTAAATACAGCATCCAGGAGCTGTGCAGAATAAGGACTGGATCGGTAAAATCTTCTGATCCGCAGGTCAGCACCTGTTGAGAATCGGTACTAGAAACCATCATTGATAGTCATTCTTATTTCCCTATAATTGTAACGTTGACTGAACTGTCATGTTGTCCAAATACGTACTAGGAAGAGCGTTAGATTTAACTTTGTTTTCAGTGAAATGAAAGGTTCTTTTTTCTTCGTGTAGCTTTGTTCGAATTCCCAAAAACTTATCACACTTGAGTGAAATCGGATAATACTAACCCGGGCTCTTAAGGCCATGATTGCCGTACAAGCTAAAAAGATACATAAGTCCAATCAGACTCGAACTGAGAAAATCGAGAAAAACTTCTTGCCTAAAGAACTTTAATATGAAATAAAATTTTGGATAATTATGATACGTTATCAGGGTAAAAATAATGTGCTCTTTCATATTTTGCAATAAAAAATTAATTTTTTAAACAATTTCCATTAGAAAATGGTCTTGCGATGTTTTACTAGTCGCGGAAAGTAAAAAATACAAGGCGAAAAGAACACAAAGTCACTTTCAGACGATGCCTTTGTCGAAGAGCTCGAGCACAGCCTCAAAATATGACATCAAAACTTTTGTAAGGGACACTGTGTATTTAGTGGCTGTTCCGAACTTACCTGAAGGATCGCCGCTAGTATATAGTTGAATTCAGCCGGGACTTATTTCCCGTGGATTGAGCTAATTTACAAGGCTAAAAGAAACGTAAGGGCAACCGATTCTTTTCGTTTGTCAATTTGCGTCGCACTCGATCTCTTTTACAACGCAAAAGAGACACAAAGTTCGTTAGGTTATTTTTTATGTGTATGCTGATGACGTATTGCTTTCCTTGTACAACTTTTAGGACACGCAAAGTGCTTTGTGTATCTTTTTCTGTTGTATTTTTCAACTTTTCTCATATACAGGGTGGGCCATTTTAATCTATTTACCAAAAAATCTCAGAATAGTGATATTGTACAAAAAAATTGTTCAGACAAAAGTTGTTCAGGATGAAGGGG
>NC_046658.1:49677629-49699628 GCF_010883055.1 Belonocnema kinseyi | reverse complement strand
AATCTACTCTCACCATTTTCTGAAAAATTTAGTTCTGAATTTTTCAAAAAAAAAAATCTAAAATCGGTGCATAATTGCGTTCTAAATGTCATTTTGAACCTCATTTTCCGATTTCACCCCACTGTGCACCGGTAGAAACATTGTCAGTGCCGGTAAAAAAAAATTGTCGGTGCCGTTAAAACAAAAAATTATCGGTACTAAACATTTCTTCGCCGGTCTTTTCTGGAGCATATTTTAAGTGTAACAATGAATCCCCCCCCCCCCCGCATGTGTTTGATGCTACTATTTGATCATCAACATCGGTCATCTTACTAGTTGAATTGAAAAAGTTTAAAGGTGGAACTGATATTATTTTTGAGACTAAGCACAGAAGACGAATCAGAGAAATGCGGGGATAGGGTTTAGACCAAAATTGTTTTAGTGACCAGTTACAGGGTTTCCCTAGCGCCCGCACGTTGCATTGAGAAGGGGTAGGGGTTTGGCCAGCAATATTTCTATTGGAGAGGGTAGGGGTTTGAACAGCATTTTTTCTGTGACCAATAAGGTCCAGGAAGTGGCAGAGGTTTGACCAAAAATGTTTCTGTGACCATTTACAGGGGGGCCTTCCCACCCCTACAAAGTGATAGAAAGGGGTAGGTGTTGGACCAACATTATTTCTGCGACCAGTCACAGAAGTGCCTTCTAGCTACCAAGTATTGTTGGAAAGGGGTAGTGGTTTGACCAACATTATTTTTGTGACTGGTCATAGAGGTGTCTTTCTGCTCAAAGGGGGATTGTTGGCTTGACCAGTCACAGAGGTGCCTTCCCGTCCCCCACGAAGTTTTGGAAATCGGGCAAGAGTTTGACCAACATAATTCCTGTGACGAGCCACAGGGGTGTCTTCTCGCTTCCTCTAAGTTTTGCAAAAGATTATGGGTTTTATCAGAATTATTTTCTTGTATTTCATGAATTCCATGAATTTGTTAAATTCCATGAATTTCACGAATTCCATGAATTATATGCATTCCGTTAATTTCTTAAATTCCGTGAATTCTGTGAATTACTGAAATTTATTGAAATCCGCGAATTCCTTTTTTGTAAAATTCGGTGAATTCCTTGTATTCCGTGAATTCCGCGAATTACATGATCTCTTTGAACTGCCCAAATTTAATTAATTCGTTGAATTCTATTAACTCCGCGTATTCCATAAAGTTCGTGAATTCCATGAATTTCGAGAATTTCATGTTTTCGTGAATTCCATGAATTCTGTGAATTCCATGAATTTCGTAAATTCCATGTGTTCCGTGATTTCTGTAAATACCATAAATTCCCTTAATTCCATGAATACCGTAAATTCTATAACTTCTGTAACTTCGATAAATAAATAGGAATTTTAATAAGTTGAAGACTAAAAATAAGTTTTTTATTAAAAATCGTTGTTAATTTTTAATACTTTAAAATTATGAAGTAAAATATTAGTTTTCCCTTGCACACTTGGATTTCGAGCTGTAAACTTTTAAATTTAGATTACATATAAGTTAATTACTTGAAAAATTTTATTAAACAATTTTGACACTTTTTTCACACTACTTCTCTAAATTCGTGGCTTTATTTTTAAACTTCTTCTGTAAATTTGGGATATTTTTTTGACACTACTTCAAATTTGTGATGCTATTTACCCTATCTGAGAAGTGGTTCCGAGGCCGGCATTTTGCTTAGCTAGTGATATTATTTTCAAAAGTACAAATCCCACTCATAAAATATTCGAATACAGTTTTATTGAGTAACTATTGAAATTATTTTGGACTTCAGACACTTCTTTAAAAATCCAATGAAGACAAATTCGAAGAATGAGTTGTAATTCTGCTCTAAGTTTACGCTAAATGAGCATCAATGCAGTTTTTTTATTACCAATTACTCTAAAATGTTTTAAACTAGTACAAATAGTCTCTGGAATAAGTAATTAAGTCAACACACAAATTGACCTAAGCCACACCTAAGGATATACGACTACCCCCTCAAACAAAATATTGTATATTAAGCCTAATAGTGCGCCCGAAAGAAATAAACATTAAATAAAGAAAAATAGTACAGGGCTCGGATCATCTAAAAGGTTTAAAAAGTCACATTATTTGCGGAAAATGGTTAAGAAAGTCGCAGGAAATTTCGAAAAAAGTCGACAAAAAGTTGTATCAAATTTTTAAAGTCTATAAAAAATGCATGATTAGAAATAAACAACTGATATAATAAATGTATTCATTTAAGAATACAGAGTTAATTTATCTTTAAATATTCGTTGCACAATCAAAATAAAATTTTAAGTGAAAAAAATTTTGTTTTGATAGTCTCTCAGCTTAAAGGATTCTAATTTTGGATCAAACTTGAGTTATTTTCAAATACAAAAAATGTATCATTTTAATTGATTTTGAACTTCAGGAATACTTGTTCTGAATAGTTTGAAAATAAAGTACTGAAAAACAGAAGCTTTAAATTTAAGACTGTATAATTTGAATATGAAATGATTCAGTTTTTATCCATTCAGACTTTACAGGCGAAAATCCTCTCGTAACAGGGTAAGGGGGTGATTTTTCACGAAAATAGGCGTATAAATTATTTTAAGTAAAATTAGCATGGATACAATATTTAATTCAATATGAAAAGATTTAAATTCTTTAGAATTCATATTGAAATATATTGTATTTAAAGAAATTTGTTGGGTTCTAAACCAAGTGAGATGAATTTTGAACCCAGCATAAATATTTAGCTAAATAGGTAATGCCTAAAATGGTTGAGCAACCCCGAACGATTGGTTATTCACTTTTAATATACATGAATAAAGAATATTTACAAATAAGACTATTAATAAACAGTGCAATATTGCTTTTAACACAGCCAATGCTACTTATTGTAAGTTTTAATTATCAATATTTCCTAATATATACCTAGTCAGTTTGAGGTGGTCAATTATTACCACAGGTCACCAATTATTACTGTACCCGTTACCCTAGTTAATTTCTCATGTCAGAAAGTCGAACGGTTTAGAAAACAGCTGACACTTAAACCCGAAAGATTAATTTTTAATTAAATAGTTGCATAAAGTAACTATTCGAACCAGATAGTTTTATATTTAATTCATAAAGACAAGTTTTTTCTAGAAATAATTTGAATTATCTGCCTTGAAAATCGAAATCGAAATAAATAGATCGCTTTCAATCCAGAAAAGTGAATTTTTGACTAAATAGTCGCATTAAAAAAAATAATAAATTTTGACAAAACTGTTGCATTTACAATCAAATAAAATGGGAACATGATAGTTGAATTTTTAGAAAAAAATATTTCAAATGTTCAATGAAATAGTCTAATTTTCACCTAAAAAGAATAACTTACAACTAAAAATATTGATATTCTCTTATTGCATTTTATTAATTCAGGTCGTATTAAAGGGGAAACGAGAAAAGGGGGAGTTTCTTGAAAACGCTTTAGCCTTAAAATTATCTAAATTTTGAGGCTTAAAATTCGAAAAATATTAAATATTTTAATAAAGATTCACAAAATTAGTTATTTTTCAATTACAAATGCTAACAATTAAAGATGTTATCAGCATAAAGCTTTTTTGAGAAATTATTCCATTTTTAATATTCTCAGTTAAAATGGTACAATGATACAAAAAAGTGGATTAGCCGTATTTTTCCTCAAATAGTCGGAAAAATCAGATTTTTGTTTGTTTTTGTTTTATTCTGAAAAAGTATTCAAGGGCCCGTGATCAGAGCCCTGTTTGTATGAATGAGGACAACAAAATATTTTCTTCATCAGAGAAAATCTTTGTTTTGTCAAGAAAAATCAAGTTTTTTTTTTGTTTTAGTACATTTTCTTGATATAAGAAATATTTTCTGGGATCGATAAAGTAGTGTACTTCAACTATTTTTCTTTCGATAAGGGCGTTTTTCACAAAGGGACTTTTTTTATTATCTATATTCTTAAAATATTTTTTATATATCTTGTGAGGGGAATTTTGGTGCACAATAGTGTCCTATGGTGTATGTCTCGGGATAGAAAAAAACACATTAATCAAACTAAACTTAAGCTTTATTCCGTTCTCTTCAAATACCCCGGTATCCTCTTATCAACATATTGGAAGTGCCTACTCCTTCTATTAGATCGCTACATTACGTCGCATAGGTATCTGCGTTTGATAAATCGAGATATTTCATTAGAGTATTTTCACATCCAAAGTGTTAAGTAAGTAAATTTTACATAATATAATATAAATACTCATTAATCATATCAAAGTCATCGCTATTGGGACCATTTTTGCCATTTTTTGTATGATAAATGTGTTTTTTTATGTACAGCGTGGTTTCTTTATCTAGATTCATTCTTTCATATGTATATATATATATATATATTTGTGTGTGTGTGTTCTTTGTGGAGTCAAAAAACGTATTTTACCCGATTTCCGTTCTGCATTTTGATATTTTCTTTAAGGGTGGATCTAGTCCTTGGTGATTATTTAGGTCAATAAATCTTTGTGCGTTGACTTATTATTCACCCTGGAGTCTAACGTATTTAAAACCGGTTGCAAGGTTCTTGAGAAATAAGTAATAAAAATATAATTTATTGCACAGACTTTAGCGCAGAATTTCAACCCACTTGTTTCATCAAATCAGTTTGGATCTTAAGACTTTGGAATATATGGATCAGAGAATTCAAGATCAATTCATGTAGGAGAGAATTGATACATTTTACAAGGTGGAAAATTTCAAATCGAATTGAGATTAAATATTGATATTTAATATGTCGAAAAAATTTACACAATTTCATTTTAGCACACGTTTTGCAAATCAAGGCACGTGCGTTCAACCACTCTGAATAAGTCAGTTTTCAATTTTCAATATCAATATTTTTTTAAGAGTCCGTGCAAAACATGCGCATTAAATTCTTTTTATTAATATTACATCAGAAATTAAATCATTTAAGCTGATTCTATTCTGATTCTGTTAAAAATTTCCACAAAAACGGTCAATCTTCCCTTCAGTCTAATTTATATTTTCACTACTTGAATCATTTTTCTAGTGTTTTAATAATTTACTAATTAATAATTATTAAAGAGCCGCAAACTAATAAAAGTCACAATTCAATATTATTATATTATTATATTTATTAAGTTTTGTCTAAACCATTAACTTTTTTCAAGTTGAAATAATTATCTCCGAAGAGAACAAACATTGTGAAAAAGCGGTACGTTAATGAGAATCATGTTTGCTGGTTTAATAGGATGATCCAGAATCTTTGATATCTTAGCTCGATTAACTTTTTAGCTTCTTCACTCAGGAAGTACGTAGAGACCTTGACTCTTCGTCATATATACAAAATGCATTAAGAGTTATTTGATGTTTCATATGGCAGCAGCAAGGGGACACAAAATGAGCCTTTTGACCCGGAAGAAAGGCTCTTAGTGGTGTAATCGCCGCACCCTAGTTTCTCCTGGCTTTAGTACCTCATTCATTAAAAAGGAAACTCTTTTATCTTTTGTCCTGAAATTTAGGAAATTCCTGTTTCTTACAATTTCTTATCTACCCCTGACTTCCTAAATATAAAAAGCCTGAAATGTTATACTTTTTAATCTATAACACATTTAAAGAATTTTTAAGATTCTGTTCTATTTTAAAAAATACTAAGGAATTTTTAATATCCTTAAACTGTTTTAAGCGATTCCAGACTATTTCATTGGATTTAAAATATTTTACGGTATTTTATAAGATTCCAAGGAATATTCATTGTATCCCTATAGGAAATCTGTATTTACATCGGGATAGTAAATGTCCGATCAGACGAGATAATTATCACATTACGTGAAAATACGTATCTACCCTATCGATCTAAGATACCCCTCAAATTCAGAATTTATCGTTGTTCTAAAATTAATTATTTAAATTTAATTTAATTTAAAGTCCATACAAAATAATAATATGAATAATAATAAATAAACAATAAAATAATAGATTTAATTTAATTAAAACCAACTTTTTCACAGATAAAGTTTAATTCGAAAATTTTCATTTAATTTTAGTAACTAAATGGGATTTCATTGACTTGAAATATCTTTGAGTATTTAAAGTGGTTTCAAGGCATTTTCAACCCCTTTAAAAAGTTTTAAGGGATTTAAAAGATTTCAAATAAGTTATTCAGGAGAAGTGATGGATTGCATAGGGTTTCGAAAATTTGTAAAGAAGTTTTCTGAATTTATCCCGAATTCGTTCAAATTCACCTGCTATTCTTATAATATTATCGAATGCTTTTAAATTAAAAAAAAAACATTAGTCACCTAATTAATGCTCCCTACTCACTTTCAAGACTTTTTGTTTGAGAAACTCACGACTGTTAGTCACTTTGGCGGCCACTTTTTTTAAATTAGATTACGTTAGCCCTGGAAATATTAAATTAAAAAATTCACACCTTTGAGTGTAAAATTGTTTGATTCCATTTATGAAATATTCTGTATTAAAATGTTTATATGATAAAATTAGTCAGTAAAAAATGAGGCAAAATTGTGGAAATGTTAAAAACGACAGGATATGCACCCAGTTTTTTTTTTCATATTAGTTATGAGCAATCTTTCCAATCCCTGGTAGACACTGCCTCTTTATCCTTAAACTAAATATTGGCTCTCACGAGGCCGCAGCCAGATTTCCTAGCTAGAAGAATCTAGGCTTTCCCTCTGCTGGCCCTCGACAGGTTATTGTCGTGTGCTACTTGTCTTACATTGTTTATAAACTCACTTTTTAGCATTATATTTTTCAATTAAACTAGATGAAAAGTTTTATTCATAAAGATATATTAAAAAAATAATTTCTATCAATTAATTATATTCTCGTGGGTACCTTGTAAAGCTCTTTACAGGTAAAACGGGTAATATAGCTGTCAGTGCAAAAAAGTACATCAATGTCCTTATGTTTAATTATACTTAAATTTAAAAAAGAGCAAATTAAAAAAATTACTGAGGTACAAACGTTAAAAAAATTAAAAACATTTGGTGCCTTAAAAATTTGAAAAGATTTTTTTTTAAAGACCGATTTAATTTGAAATCACGTAAGTACGTTTAAAAATCATATATAACCAATTGAGCTTCAAAAACCTTTTTTCCTAATTTCTAAAGTATCGGATGAATGCCGTCAAGCATTTATAATACCGCACTCAGCGTGGCGTCGTAGATACGGGGATTAGGCGTTCGACTTATACGCCTGCGTGCGTGCGTTCGATTCTCGGCGCTTGCTGATATTTGAATAAAGTGCGTTTGTCTTTAGTTATTAATAATGTCTTCTCTAGTGAAATTTAACATTAAGTTTCGTGTTAGAATAACGTGCGTAGTATAGTTAATAATCAAATGTCAATAAAAATACGAGAAAACGGAGAAGTATTTGCCAGAGGCTACAGAAAGGTGTTTAATCTTTATAGATTAAACTTTTGCAAAGAAAATGTATTTTACAATTGGATTAATGTTTTCCTTCTTTGAATCAAAAATTTCTGGTAATGGATTATGGCAATGTGCTGGTTAAACTTTAGTACTACTGCAACCATAGCATCACACTTCAGAATTTAAAGAATGATCAATTTTTTAATCAGTTATTTGCATCAACAAAATAAGAAACAATAGCATATGCTTTTGAATAATAGTGTGTGAGGAACTATCTAGATTCTATAAAGACCCTATTAATAGGCCCTCATTGGGTTTCCTACTAATGACCTCGCTAACTGAGTGTGACGCTTTCGCTTACGCCCTCGATAGATTGCCACTTTAGGGCCTCGATAGAAAATAGGTAATCTAGACAGGGCCTCTTAAGAACCAAGTTATAATTTCTACCCGCGATGCTGTGCCTAACCTACATTTTTTATGTTTTTCTTTTTACTCATTGAAAAATGATACCATTACATTAATAGACTATTCAGTATGAGAATCAGAATAATAAAACTTATTGGCAGAATCTACAGCATTTTTTGCAGAATTTTCAGTGCTTTTACAGATTATCGAATATTTTTAGACTTGTTCACTCAATTTAACATTTTGCAAATGTCATGAAAAATAGAATTTTTTATTATTTTTGCAGAAAATATTCGCAAATCGTTAATCGTGATGAAATTTCTATAGCTGCTACTGATACGTATGTATGTTTTCCGTATTTTAACATCATTTATTTCAAATAATGTGATATGTCAAACGTCTAGGTTCACCGAAAACGTTTCCTCTATAAATTTGAAAATCCTCGCGGTACTCAGTTTTTAAATCTTCTCACTTTATTAAAATGATTTTAACCAAAATATAAGTCGCCTGCACAACTTGATTTATACTTACAGAATGCATAGGCTGCCCTGTGGTTAGTTTATACTGTAAATTGTTTGTTTATAATTATTGAAGTCTTCATCAGGGTTGAGATTTGTTCAGAAAGAGTAAAGGACTGAACTTGACTGAGTATTCACTATGAAGTATAAACTAAACAAAGTGCAGCGTATGTATTCTGTAAGTGTAGGAAAATCATTTTTTGGTTAAAATCATTTAAATAAAGTGAGACGATTTAGAAAATGAATACCGCCACGATTTTCAAATTTATGGAGGAATTGTTTTCAGTGATCCTCGACGCAGTCGTTTGATATATCACATGGCAAATAAATATTTTGGTCAGATGAATTTGATCTTTTGTCAGATAAATTTTATCTTCCGAAAGATAAACGTGCTGCAGCATTTTTAGCCAATTTAGAGATAACATTTATTCCTGGGGTTTACTTTGATAGGAAACTTGTAAATTTATCAGATGTATTTAGATTTTTTTTTTTAATTATCGCGATAAACTCTTAATAAAATTATGAGTCATTTCACCTGACTGGCTGTCTTTTTCTAGAAATTAGAAAGAATTCCAGTTTCTTTCATCCAATCCAATTACGATAAAGTAGACTAATAAAAATGCGTTTCCAGAGAATAAACTTGAGTGATACTCTACAATTTCATATCGTCAGTAAATTTAAAACTGCTCGTAAAATGGTGAAACACTTTTCTTCCTTCGAAGCGGTAAAATCCACTCATATATGAAGCCGTTATGATATTATACAGATTTAGTGTAATGTTTTTTATGAGCCCTCTAGAATGCGAACTAAATAAAACATATAGATGCAGCACATCCGAGATTATTTTTGCAATGAGTATTGGAAATCGAAAGCTTGCGTTTTTTTGAAGGCTCGTACGGAGTCTGTATGGCTCAAAAGTAGCTTTGTAAAGCGCGCCGAGTTATGTCAATCGATGCGATGGTAATGGTGTCAAAACAAACATAATCCATAGAACAGTGAGCCTGTTGCTTTTCCATCAATTCCACACGAGCGATTTCATGTCGGAGGGTGAATCTATAGCCGCGTTCTTTCACCTGGGGAAATAAAGATATGGCATGGATAGTCGGTGTGCTCTTCCGAGCAACGAATATTTGAGCACGTGACCTCGTAAAGAGAATGACTTATGCGTTGCGATCGGAATATTAAAACGCGGAAATTTCCAAATGGTTTCATGGCCATGTCGGCTGAGACAAAATGCAACAATGAGAAGCAGAATTTTATGAACAGACATCGAGTGACATACTTTTCTTCCATATCGCAGCGAGGTAACTTAATCTGATTAATTTCCTCTTGTTCTCAAGCAAACTCAGAGATGATATCTCTCGGCGTTTATAAAAAATAATATTTACTGCGCAATTCATTCGCTTGTGAAGAAAATAAAAAAAACTAAGATTAAAAGAGGGTCACGTTCCAAGAGTTTGACCTAATTTTCTTCAAAGTATGTTCTAATTTTCCTCCAGCACTGTCTATACTAGAGCTATATGCCCTTTCTCATGAAAGCACTTTGAATATGCATGAAATTAAATTCACTCTTAGTAAAATTTGCAGACTTTAAAATATAGCTTTTGTTTGGAGTCAGTAAACAGCAAACAGGACTAAGAAAACTTTTTTCCTCATAAATATTACACAGCGTCAAAAGTTTTAGTTTATTGTAGCTGAAATATATGTACGTGGTTGTAGATTGTTTCTTGAAACCGTGCCAGAGGAACGCTCTGATTTTTTTCTTCTCTGTACAATCTCACGACTCAGCAATAATAACATTGAAAATGTTTTTACCCGCGGGAAATTTTTTTCTTCGCGGAAAATGTCTGAATAAGAAGTCTTGTAAAATGTTATATTTTATTTTCATTCGCAATAGACTTTATATTTCAGTTTTTTCCTTCACAAATGATATCCAAGAAAATAAACATATATTTTAAAGGGCATGATCGCAAATAAATGAAATTCCAATAGTAATGAAGTGGTTGCCTCTATAAATAAACTGAAGTGTATAGTTAAAAGTGTTTAAAAAATGTTGAAATAATGTTAATACTCAAGTAAAAATAGTTTAATATATTTTACCCGTGCTCCGTTTTATCTTGTCAGTTTATTTTAATTTTATTCAAATGTCCAGACTTATGATCTAATAAAAACTATAGTAGTTTCTAAATATTTCTCTCGTAATATTAATCGCATGTAACACAAGGACGTTCATCGGTCTAGAAACTTATTTCAATAGAATTTTATACCATGTGGTGTATTTATCAGGATTCACCCAATTTCTTTCCTGCTTATTTTTTCGATAGAACTCGGGGAAAAACTGAGTAATCTGCAAGTTATTACAGGGGTGAAGAAACTGAGTGGAGTCTTCGACGTGAGAAGATTAACGACCGATGAGTCGCCAAGCAAACCTGTTAGGGATGACGCAAAAGTGCGTCTATTGAGGTTGAAAATTTATTGATTGATGTGTTGAGGTATAACTTTGCTTATTGAATGCCTAAATGAATTTTATATAACCAGCTTAAAATACTTTAAATACATTAAAATACTTAAATGAAACCAATTTTTTTTGTTCTTTAAACAAAGCCACAAATATTTCACGAAATAAATTTGATTAAATTAGTATTATTACTGTTAACAAGTATTTTAGACCAAGTCAGAAAATAATGATTATAAATTGTTTATGAAATATAATTCGCGATTTTGAAAATAATTTCATATTCAATCTGACTAATGTCAAATTTAAGTAATAGCTTCTTACCAATTTTTAAAAAATGGTTTGATTATAATAAATCATGGCTTGTTTCTCGACAATCCCGAGCGAAAATGTTTTGACTTGAGTTTGACTTAGTTATGTCTGGAGTTCGTCTTCAAGACATCGTTGTCTGGCTGCTTCTCAAAGCTGAGTCGAGACATATGCCTTAATCTTACTTTTATGGCCATGACCGGCAAAACGGCATTTACTTGTCTGAAGACGAGCCTTTGTTGGCTCATAAATGAGATTAATATTGATGAATGAAAATTTGTAATTATTGAATTAGTTATTTTTAATTAAAAACTTCAGGATCTGTGGTTCTGAACAAAAATAACCCTTAAAAATTTTCTTCAAAAAAATAAAAATTGTAACTTTCTAGAAGGATCTGCTAAACCGTTGAAAATACGTCAAAACAAACAACATTTTCGCCATCATCTTCAAACAACCCGAGTCGAAATATAGGCCCTACTTTGACACTCTTACACGCTAATATTTGTAGGGGCTAAGGTTGTAAAGTAGAGGATATTCCCATACGATTTTTGCCCCTGCATTAGCGCTCTTATGGGCATAAATTTCCAAATCTTCCATTTGGGGCGTCAAAATAGAGGCTTAGTTTTTGTTTCTAATTTAACGCTCCACACTCTTCCTTCTTGTACGGAATAAAATTATTTGACGAAAAATTAACAAAAGTAGAACAAGAAGAAGACATAGTGACATTTGCTTAATGTTTCAAGTTATTTTACACGCGGGAAAAAATATCCATTAAATTATATAGAACTAATCCTATAGTAGAGGATACGCTGGGTAGTTCAATAAAAGTTGAAATCGTGTTTATTTTACTTTGCGTTGAACTAGTCCCGAAATTATAGAGAATAATTCGATACAATTATAACCGGTTTTGTGCCACAAAAAATCAATTTTTTGTACAATTATATTATTACTATTATACTCTAATACTCCTTTAAGTTTCGCATTCCTAACGCCTAAGCCTCTCGGCTAGCCGAGCTTGAAGTCTGAAGAAAAAAAATCTTTAATATAAACTACAGCTGTGCAAGGCCGTATGGAAATTTTTGTGACCCATTCTGTAAAAAATATTGCTACGCTTATAATAATATATGTACTATGATTTTAGATTTTAGAAATCTTACAAATTATTATTGTATATTTTATATGCTTAAACCAGATTTAAACTAAATACAAAAATATTTCAAGATATTTTAAAAGATTTAGAAAAATTCAATATATATCTTCTGAAATCTAATAGATTTTAAAGGATTTGCACAAATTTCCGAAGATTTTAATAGATTTAACAGGCTTAAAAGAATTCAAGAACATTATTTATATTTTAAAATTACTTTAGAATCTTAAAACTAATTTAAATTCTACTAAATTTACTTAAAAATTCTGCAAAATTACTTAAAATCCCGTAAACTCATTAAAAATATCTAGAAATCTTTTAAATAATTCGAAATCTTTTGAAATTCGAATATAAAATTTTAAAAAAAATTTAATCAAATAACTCTTGTTAAATCCCATGAAACTCCTGAAAAATTCTTGAAATACATAAAAATATTTTTAAATTTCATGAAGATCGTTAAACTCTTTTGAATTTTTTAAGAATTATTTTAAATGCTTTCTAATATTTTAAAATTCCTTTACAGTCTTTTTAAACTATATTAAATGGATCGAAATTCCACAAAATCCCTTAAAAACGCTAAAAATCTCTTAAACTATTAAAAAGTATTTTAAAGTCTTGAAAATATCTTGAAAATTCTTGTACTTTTTGGAATTCTTCTTAAATCTTTTAAAATTCTTTAAAATTACTTGATATCTTTTGAAGTTCATTTATAAACTTTAATCTTTTTTCAATTTAAAAGAATTTTTAAATCCCGTTAAATTATTTTGAAAGAAATTAAAATATTTTTAAACACTCAAACATATTTTGTAATCATTTTCAATAATTTGAAATCTTTAAAAACTTGTACAGTGCAAAGGGAAATTGAGAAATATGTGACAATATTTGTGAATATTTCGGAATATTTTCGAATATCGTAAATATTTGAGATTATAAAGAATATCAAGAATACGTGCATGGCAATGTTTAGTGAATGTATTAGGAATATCAGAGTAATCGACCCCTCGGCATATAGAAATAAATAGGTTTAAAGGAAATTATACTTTTTTCATGTTTTTCAAATTTGAAGAAAATTGGTTGAATTTGGTTAAGTTTAATTAGCAATTAAAAAAATCATTAGTTTTTATGTGATTTGAATTTAACACAAATAATTGAAATTTTAAAGGCTTTGGTTATAAAAAAGTTTTAATATCACAATTTTTGGTGGACATAAATTTTGTCAATTTAAAGTGAAGTTGAATTTTTCAAGTTCAAGGTTCTGGAATAGAATTTTTTTCATTTTTAATGTTTCCCATTCAAAATCATTATTTACTTTAAAAGTTTGTTTAGTATTACTATTATTATGTGTGTGTGTGTGTGTAAATTTTTTATCTGAAATCATTCAAATTCGTGATTCTTCAATTCAAAAGAAAATTGTGTGAAAGGAAAATCTATTTCTTCAGAAACTGTGGTAACTAATTTGGAGTTATTTTTTGTTGTACAGAAAAAAATGAATGCAAAAGATTTGTGTCTTTTTTGCCTTTTTCTTTTTACGTTTCTTCTCGTGTGTTTGGTACCTTTTTGGGGGGTTTTGGATCTGGGTTCTTTATAACTATCTTTAAAATCTTAGGGCTGGTTTACATTTTTACTTTTGCTTTCAACCATCATATTAGGGCAAACTTCTTTCCTATTGAAGCCACTGCGATGTTATCATTTTAATATTTATTATCTAAAACCTATTAAACTTTTGCTTTCACAAAATGTGGCGATGGAATTCTAGAGAAAACAACAAAGTATCTGTAACGAGCGCGCAGGCGTCGCACAGTGGGGTATTTTGGATTTGTTCGTGAAAATAATCGACGACTCTACAATTTTCAACCGAATTGAATTTTTTTTAAATACTCGTGAATAAATTTACCGTCGGACAGATACGCCACTATTACGGTTTGAATCGTCAGTACGCCAAAAAAACGTCTCTGATAAGTTTTTTTCTGGTACCGTTGTATTTATATTTACTAGAATTATCATTAAGATTTTTATCAATAATCAGAGAGCACAAGAATCATAAAATTCAGATTCCGCGAGTAATAAAACCATGGAAAAGACTATAATGTCACTAATATAACAATTTCATATCGCATATAACTTTCTTTAATTATTATTGTTATTAATTTTACTGATCAATCAGAGCAGATACTCACACACCCAAACATTTTCATCCAACGAGTCGGGAAACCTTACTTTAAAATAATACATAGTACATTGATAAAAAAATTTTTGTCGGTATTTAATTATTTAAATAACAATTTTTTTAAAATAAACATAAAAACTGTAAGAAAAAAAGATTTAAAATTCTATAAAATACTTTTTCGTTGATTTCTTCAGAATAAACGTTTCTCGGTTGAATAATTTGAAAATTAAAGTATTAACGTTATGAGCGTTTATTAACTATTATTTAAAACTTTTATTGCAAAAATAGAATGAGAATAGAAAGGTTTGCACTTGTAATGGTTGAAAACATAAATAACAATGAGCATGAAGCATTGTTTGTACGAATTACCAAATATTACTGACATCTGAATAGCCTAAAAATCGGCCGACGACTGCCGAAGTTTTTTTGACGTACTGACGATTCAAACCGCAATAGTGGCGTATCTCTCCTACAATAAATTTATTCACGAGTATTTGAAAAAAATTCAATTCGGTTGAAAATTGTAGAGTCGTCAATTATTTGCACGAACAAATCCAAAATACCCCACTGTGCGTCGATGCAACGACGCCACATATTTGAGCGTTAAGATCATGTGATGAATATAACAGCTGATCAAGTCAGTCCTAAAATCAATATTTTTTCATCCATATCGAAAAATAAAAGTTTGAATAACGCGGAAATTTTTTGCGTGAAATCTTAATAAATATTAAAGGATCGTTTGTGGCCTTGCAAAGAGTTGGGGAACGGACACATTTAGCCTTTACAGCAGAAGTAATAAAATATAATAAAGTAATAAAAATATAAAACTCGAAGTTATAAACCGCTCGTGTTGGAGACATACAAATTTGACTCAAGAGATAAATGTATGTCTTAAATACATAGAAACTTGTCTCCAAGACATAAATTATAGTCTGGCTTCGTCTCAAACTGAGACATGCTCAAGTCCAACTTTCCGACTTCAGAATGTCTTGATTGGGAGCAATTCAATTCTAACTCAAGTCCAAGCATTTTTACTCGGGATTCTGGTCTTTACAGTTTTGAAATTTAAGTTTTCGGTGACTGAAATCCTTCAAACAATTTGTCTCCAGAAAAATTTTCTAAAACAAATAATATTATTAAAAGATTATTCACTTATTTTATAAATTGAAAAAGGCAAAGTTATAGGGAGTGCTATCGTGAAGAAACCCATGCTTAGTTCAAATCTGAAAATGTCTCGCATATAATTAAGAGGCGACGGTAAGATAAAATTCATTTTAAAAAAATATTGTTAAAATAAGTACATTTCGCCAGTTTCCATTTTTTCGTAGGAAAACATATTTTCATTTCATAATAAATAAATGATGTTATTTTAATTCATAACATTTAAATTGGAATTTGTAGTCTCAAATATTCTTACGATTTAAAACATTTTTCAATATTGTTTTTTATGTACATTTTCCTTACTTATTTTGCATACTTAAAGGTACGGAAGTGTTCAATAGTTTAATTCTTTAATCTTTAATTTAGAAATACTTTGCTTTCATTTATTTGCAATTAAAAAAATGTCATTAGCAAATACTTGATCTCAAATTTTTTATTGTTTAATTGAAAAGAATTTTAAAAAATGATAGTTATTTGTTACAATTTCTGCAAAATACGTTTATCCTGGTCTGTCATATAACTTTATAAATTTTGAGCACGGAATTTTTGTAAGTTTATAAGTTTTCCTAATTTGTAAGTTTTTATTTCTTCATTTGCATACATATTTGAGTTTAAATTATTCAAAATGCAATATTTCATATTGAAATACAAATGGTCAATGTTAAATATAAAAAGTTTTTCACCTACGAACTCTTTAAAACTGGAACAATTTAAAATTGTGATGGTTTTTAAGTGTTTAAAAATTCCATTATGTACAACTTGAATTCTTATATGGTAAACGTTTTAGGTTTAAAATTGCTAAATTTTATCAATGTCAGTGATGTATCTCATGCTAGAATTTTTTGTTTTAGCCATGTTGAATTCAACACTAAAGAATTTTTCTTGATACACCTGTAATTTTTAAGACACTGAATTCCTGATTTAAAATTTTGGATTTTCCATGATGGGACAAACGGTAAGAGTGATTTTTTTAAACTTTCATTTCGTTCAAATAGTAGCGTTCTTTAAATGTTAAACTTAAATTAGCCAGGCAGTGATAATATAGCGTAAAAGAAATACATGGAATGGTTATTCAGAATAGATTTTGGAATCCAATGTAATAAAGGTGAGGTTTAGCGACCCTCGTGAAAGATAGTGCATGGAGAAAGTCAAGAAGTAACCTGAACTAAATTAAATATTTTAAGGCAGTGTCAACCTTGATTGCATTTTTTTTCTACTTTTGATAGAAGTAATTTTCTTTCAGGGCACTCTGATGTATTATGCTAGAAAAGTTTTCCAATAACCTTTGAGAACCCTTGAAATGTAAAAAAATTGAAAACTTTATCATCGACAGTCTGGGAAAAAATATGCAATCAAAAGTTTCTTCCTTGTGAAAATTTGTGTAGGGGCGACGCACAAGATAGATTTTCAAACAACTTGATGATTAGTCCTAACATATTCTATCATCATGACGAAGGGCTTTTTGTAAAGAATTTCTTGAAATACATTTTCAGCAGCAACAGAAAACATTATTCACTCTGGATAAGTTGGAAGGCGCCCTTGGGGAAGATGACAAAGAGATTTGAGTTCAATTGGCAAATAGAGGTGCCAGAGCCTCTTCGCACTGGATGTATTTTCGATCGATGGACCGAAGAAAAGGATAACACGGAAATAGAATTGAACTGTATGTTCAAGGTCGATGAATACGGCTTTTTTATATACTGGCAGAGTGAAGGAAGAGTACGTATAGAACACTCATTAAACGTCCTTTTATAGTTTTTTTTTTCCTATACTAATGAGTACGAATCTTTTGTTACTAATGTGAATGCAAAAACCAAGAATTATTTCTTTCCTTTCAGTTTACTTTATTTTTCTTAACCTTAATGAGGCATCTGCTCATATTGCAAAGTACACTTTAGAAAAAAGAATGGAACCTTCTATCCTGAATAAATAGCAATCAGAAAAAATGCTTACTTCACTTGCATTTTTATTGAAAAAATTGTGATTCAAGCTACACATTCTACAAGTTCCTAAATATTTTATAGATATATCATTTTGATTAATAGTAAGCTGATACCTTGTAGTTCTTTATCCGGGACAATAAATAATGTTTTTTCCAGGAGGAAATACACCCCTGGCGCTGTACTGGTTCAGTACAGACTGCCGGAGTCCCAGGACTGGGTATATGTACTGGACCAATACTGGCTCATAATGGCAGGGTACTGCATACTAGTACTGATTCAGAATTGGCAAATCGCTGGAGCACCAAAATGCCAGAGTTAATTTTAAAAATCATTCAATTGTTTTTAGCACCACCCATTAATCACCCTTCGACTGCATATCGTCCGAATATTACTTATAATTACGAAAGCTTAACTTAAAACATTTTTCTCTAATTTTAACATCCACTATTGAGATGCTATAAATATATAGCTAAAAAGGTAATTAAAAAATAAATAATATTTGACTGCGAGTATTTTGTCTATAAATATTAATGGTCCGGCTTAAAATGAATGTCTATAATTGAATTCTGAAACATTATATTACAAAATAAAATTTCTAGCGCTGCGAGGTTTCCAACCTACATCTATGTCTGCATCTATCATGTAGCAGCCTGGAGTCTTAACCATTACTCTATACCTAAAGAATTAAAAATCAATGAGATAATCATCCTCGCAAAGCAGAAACCGCCGTTAAAAACAGTTAAAATAACAAGTTTTTTACTGTATAATATTATATTGAAACAATTTTTTTATACCAATTTTTTCTTTAGCTTTCGTGTAACGTTTTGTTTTTTAGGTATTGCAGCCTATTTTTCGAAAGTTTAGAGCACCTGAACCATATGTTTAAATGTATGTTTTTCATTTTTTAAATATTTATACTGTCAGCATATAATACTGTTCCAATCGTACAGCCTACCGTCCGCCAATACTGGGCGAATTGCCAATTATATGTACTGGTGGCCAGTACTGGGTCAGTACTGCGCCGGTTGTAAACTCAGATGGAAAACTCCATTTTCCACCCGAGTTACTACGTCTATACAAAGTCCGTAAACGAGCACTCCGTTTTGTAATCTAGTTCGGATGTATTTTCTTTTTTTTATTCTTTTTTCAAATCGTTAGTGCCCAACTAACACTGCAGAATAAAAGCAGCTATTTGAAAAGTATTATTTAAGAAATTTTCATTTTTGAACCCGGTATCATATCTTGCTTTATGTATAATAAATATGTGCATACGTTTTATCGCATTATTATAGGATGGAGACGTCATCGAACTATGTCAAGTGAGTGATATAAGAGCTGGCGGCGTACCCAAGGTACTAATAATTTTGATAATTTATATATTTTCGCAGAAGGCTCTGAGTTTATGTACTCATGATCTACTTTTTGACAGGATCCAAAATTATATGACAAATTTTGTGGAAAACATGGAGAACAGTTGGAAGAAAAAAGTCTGACTATTTGTTCTGGCGTTGACTACACCAACATTAATTATCAACATGTTGTCTGTCCCGATGCTGCTACAGCAAAAGTAAGTATTTATTTGCAAATAATACTATTTAAATGTTATTAAATATCTGGAGTTTTTCAATTGTTGAATCAATTAATCTTCAGTCAATTAATTTTCACAGTTTCTCTAGGGTAACAAAGTTTACATAAATAAAGGAAATCCGTTAATTCAACAGATATCAACAGATACGCATCAGCTAGCTAGTATTAAAGTAAACTTCAACCGCAGAACGCGAATAGATTCATAAGCAAAAACTTAAGCTGCATACTAATAAGAGGCTGCTCTTTTCTTTGAAAACAAACAACGGTTCATTATTCCCATTTTTGCAAACTTTTCACTTGATCTTCTAACTAATTTATTTCACAACTGAGTTTACATAAAAAAACTCTGCGAAAGACTGAACTATTTGTTGTTTTGCGTCGCAAGATATTAAGTTACTTTTTTCTTTGAATACGAATCTGGAGAAATGTTTTATTTCCTTGAAAACTTGTTTCATATTGAAAGAGCTGAACATGAAAGTAGAACAAGACCTGATTATTGTCGAATAGCCGTGACCATAATAAGTCCACAATATTTCGATACGAAGATCAAATTCTCTTTTAGAGTTTTACAGTATTCTAGAAAACTTGAAATTGATGCATATCTTGAAATTGTTGAAAATTCTATGCAATTTCAAAATAATTAAAATTAGATTAAATTACATGGTTGGTCAATTTTTTCGATTAATTGAAAGCTGATTTAAGTGATTAAATATTGACAGTGATTAGTATTTGCAGATTTCTATCAAAAATAATAAGATTCGTATTATTGCTAAGTTACGAAACCAGAACTTCTTAAAAAAAAATTCTTCGGGAATACTCTTTCACCACTGTTTTAATTATGTGATTCAATTTTGCAGAAATAATTGTATATACTTCATGATAGGATGTGAGGCAATTCAAACACGTCAATATATTGTATGTTTATGACTATGTTCTTGGAATACATAGAGTAGACTTACTAATTATAAGCTTAAGAGATCCATCAATTAAATAGTGTTAACAATCCTTGAAGTATAAAGCAATATCATGTCTTAAATTTAAATTTTCCATTCACAAGACGAAAATATTAACTAATAACTTCCACAATTTATAGTCTTATACCTATTTAATTTCTTGATTACTTTGAATTCAAAATGTTTTTTTCTTTTTCCCATTGAGAGGACTTCTTGCATGAGTTTGAAAAATGGAATACTGTATTTCTTGTCTCTTTGAGATTTCTTCCTCAGTTATTCTATAAAAACAATTCTAGACTTACTCAATCACTATATTTCTCTTTTTTTAAGTAACGTTAATACATTATTACAGACGTGGTTGGATGGCATACGATCAATTACGCATAACGTGAAAGCCAACAATGTCTGCCCACTGACGTGCCTAAAAAAACAGTAAGTTTACAAACACCATCCAGTCTATTTCCTCGTGCTTATATGATCCACTGCACAAACTCGTTGAAAGCATTTGGTTTCCTGAACGAGTATTATGGTCCATCATTCCAGGTTTATCTTCGTAACTGGTCAGCTGACTTCTATTTTTAAAAGTCGGAACAGATCTTATATCTAGCTTATGTCACTTTTTCATACCAATTCACCACTTGCTACACAATATTATTTCTTTCTCATACAATGCAGTAAAGCAAAATATTTTTTCATAAATGTGAGCAAGAGAAGCCAAAAAAAATCGCTAAAAGTTTTTGGAATTTGTTTTAGAAACCAAAATTAAACTTTTCCCCAATTTAACAATTTTAATGCACGTAGAACATTCCAAGCGTATGTTAGAATCCCTAAGGATTATTCGATTGAGTGAAACATTTGAGCGTATTTTAACCTCATTTAACTTCAGGATACTGCTAGAGGGAGCTCAGCATTTAGAAATATAGAAAATAAGGCATGCTTTAAAATTTAGTAATAAAATATTTTTTGAAATGTCAGCTGGATGAGACTCAGAATGCTGCTTGACCCCAATGGTAAAGTTCCCGTGAAAGTAGTAGCCAGAACTTTTGCTTCCGGGAAGACAGAGAAACTTGTCTATCAGTGCCTTTCTGACTTGGGCCTACCTAGTGGGAAGGTGAATATGAAATGAACTTATGCTAAGTTAAGGGTAATCTACCAATAGATGTCTCTCAAATCTTGCAACTTTTGTCCTCCAGAACGACGTAATTGAACCAGACGACTTCACATTCGACGCGTTTTACGCTCTTTACCACAAAATCTGTCCGCGGAATGACATTGAAGAATTATTCCAATCTATGTAAGTGTGTTAACTCAATCGATATACATTTCTCTACTATCACTGTTAACTCCCGCGAAAAGTTACTGTGTATAAGGTGCGTCTATTTGTTACATTCATCATGAAACTTGACCTGCGGTATTACGAAAATTATATCACCTTTTGGTTAAAAGTAATATTTGAACAAATAGCCTGTTTATCAAGAATTTTCTACGTGCGCTTTGAAAATACATATTTGGAAAAAGTATACATTAAAAAAGAAACTATTATGCTTCTAAATCCCGTTTTATCTTTCAGAATAAAAAGTTAATAGCTCAATTTACATTCCTTTGCAGTACGCAAGGAAAAGCCGACACCATAAATCTGGACCAGTTAATCACTTTCTTGAATGAAAAGCAGCGCGACCCGACCTTAAACGAGATTCTTTATCCATTATACGATGAAAAAAGAGCACTGGAGATCATCAAAGATTACGAACCGAACGATTCTGCAAAAAGTCAAAGTACGACCTTGTTTTCTTTTCTCTGATCACTATTTAACCTTTTTCAAGATAGATCACAGCTCAAACGGATGCGATTTTAAAGTGATACGAGGGTAGTTCAATAAGTCCTTAGAATGAAGTATAAAAACAATTTTTTTTGGTTAAATTTTTTTTTATTTTTCAACATAATCTCCTTGGAGCTCTATA
>NC_046658.1:49672976-49677529 GCF_010883055.1 Belonocnema kinseyi | reverse complement strand
ATATATCTAGTCGGGAGTGGTGCTGACTGAAAACAGATGATTTGGAGCGATTCGCGCGCGATCTGTTGGTCATTCTAAGGACTTATTGAACTACCCTCGTATGATACTATTCGCATTTAATTGGTTGTACGCCATCCTTTCAGAAACTATCACGTCCTTTCAGAAACGATGACGAAGGACGGCTTCATTCGCTACCTGATTTCCGACGAGAATGCTCCAGTGTTTTTGGATAGGCTTGATGTCTACATGGATATGGATCAGCCCCTTGCACACTATTATATAAATTCCAGTCACAACACTTACCTCAGCGGCAGACAGTTTGGCGGCAAAAGCAGCGTCGAAATGTACAGACAAGTTTTACTAGCTGGCTGCAGGTAATGTGATTTAAAAACGTATCATTCCTCATAGTAATTAGTATTTATAAATTGTACTGAAGTCAAAAAAATTTCTTATGTTCCCATTCTGTGCGACCTGTTATTTTCAAAGTATTTTTTGATGCTCAATACTATTTCCATTTACGAAAACATCGTAAAGAGTAGTTGAATAGATATTTCACTCAAAAAAATGTCTGGTTAAATCAACCAGAATTATGGTTAAATATGACCTTTTTATTTTTTCTTGTTGGAGTAACCAGAAAAAATAATAAAAGCTTATTTAGCCACAATTCTGGTTGATTTAGTTAGACATTTTTTTGAGTGTTGCATCACAATATATAAAAAATGTATGATTAACAGGGAAATAAGTGTGACTACTTAAAATTACCAACTCTAGAGTTTTTCGACTTATTGTTAACGAATTTGAAGTCAGGTTTTCAATATTCGAAATAACTGCGTCGATGTCATAAAGATAAAAACACTTTTTATCTTAAAAGGTCTTTCATATTAGCTCAAACATGGGAAAATTTGAAAATCTGACTTCCTATTCATTATCAGCGACCCAAGAAACTCAAGAATTATTAATTTTAATTTATAACACTGATCTTCTTATAAATTAAAAATATTTATATATAGGTTTTTGTATAGAAGTTTGACCCATTCGAAAACAGCGGTCCAGATATCTCATAATATCTTTAAAAATTTGTTGAGATTATTTCAAGAACCTTATAGCTATTGTAAAAAATAGGTTATATTTGAAATCTACTAAGAAAAGTGCTTGGGAACAATTAAAATATTTCTGAAAGATCGGCGTGTCCACTCATAAAAAAACAATAAAACATCTTTCTATTAAAAAATGGAGTTAAAAATATCTATTAAAGTACTTCTGATCACAAAAAATTAAGGTCAGATTCGTGTTGGTCAACAAAAAATAATTCGGGAACGATCTTGCCAACTCAATCGCAACATAAGTCATTTTTGTTGAGCACTGATATTTAAAGTTACACCTTTGTCCCTTACTTCAGACAGTAAAAAATCTTTCGATTTTAAAAATGATAAATGTCAGTTTGTTTCCTACATTTTTCGTTGAAAAATGGCTAATGAAACGGTAAGGGCGGGGGGGGGGGGTTGTAGATTTTCAGTTTAATCTAGAATTCCCGTACTGTTTATTTAAATAACACGTTCGATCCACATCACTGCTCCGACCAAGTCTCTGCAGCAAGAAACCCAGTTGAAAAGCTTCACAAATTCACCATGTAAAGATTTCTACGTGGTTCCATTTATATTAGACATGTTTCAATCCACTGACTCTTCATCATGCATTCCTTATAAACTTTTTCTCACCACACTTTCATGTCTAAGCCCTCGTGTTTCTGTGACATTTTATATGAATATTTACAGATTAGAACGTTACCATTAATTTTACAGGCATTCAAATCAATTTTAAATTATATCTTATTATCAGATTTAAATTGAAACGATGTTTTTTTTGGAAATTTTAATTAATTACACAGGCCCACAAAAAAAAAGTTGTCTGCACGATACAAGTGACTGGGCTACCATTATGGATTTTGAGCCGCTGAATCCGAATATGGCCTCAGAATTTGTCCTACACGTCTTAGTAGTCCCCTAGATGCAAAAAGTCGGGAAATGCCTAGGGATTTTCTCGTCACACAGGCCACACAAAAAATTTGTCTGCACGAGACAAAGATTAGGCTATTCTTATGAATTTTGAACCGCTGAATCCAAATTTGGAATCAGAATTTCTCCTACTTGTCTCAGATTTCCCCTATATGCAAAAAGTAGGGAAAAATTTAGGGATTTCTGGTCAAACAGGCCATACGAAAAATTTTTCTGCACGCGATAATTGACTAGGCTACTCTTATGGATTTTCAGCCGCTGAATGCAAAAATGGTTTTAGAAATGATCTCACGCGTCTCACTTTTCCCCTAGATGCAGAAAATAAGGAAAACCCTAAGGATAACTTGCATGTTATTTTGAAAATGCCAGTATACGCGAAAATAGGCACATCGATATTATATTCTTTAGTGCAACGACTTGTATAGACTTGATTTGTACACAGAAATTTCGTAGTTTTCTTTCTATTTCCTATAGCTTGGGTTATTCTAGGGAAATTTAAGGGCCTTCTCAGATTATAAAGATTTACGCGGAAAAAAATCACAAAAAACTAATATCCTCTACTGTTATGCGTGCGAAATCAGTCACTTGTCGCGTGCGTACCTTTTTTGGTGGGCCTGTGTGACCAGAAATTGCCTAGGCTTTTCCCTACATTTTGCATCTAGAGAGAAAATGGGACAAACCTGAAAAATTTGGGGTCCAAATTTAGATTTAGCATGCAAAACTACAAAGAATATGGCATGTTTGTTATTTTTTGCCCGTAAAATGCTATATAATATGGGAAAAACTTTCAATTTCCCCAGAATCACCCAAGCTAGGAGAAATGGAAGGCACACTAGAGAATTTCTGTGTACAACTTAAGTCTCTATGAGTCGCGGCACTTTAAAATATAACATGCATATGTCTATTTTCGCGTGTACTGGTATTATCAAAATAACGTCCAGAATATACCTAGGTTCTTGCCTATTTTCTGCATCTAGGGGAAAAGTAAGACGTGTACGAGAAGTCCTGAGGCCGGGTTTGGATTAAGCTGCTCAAAATCCATAAGGGTGGCCACAGGCATTTGCACAGGCAAATTTTGTGTATGCCTTCTGTGACCAGAAAATCCCTAAGCTTTTCCTACTTTTCACATCTAGGGAGAAAATGGTAGAAGCTCGAAAAATCTAATGATCAAATTTATATTAAGAGCGCAAAACTGCAGAGGAAATAGCATTTGTCTTACTTTTGCTTTATAAGTCAGTTTAACATGCGCAAGACCTTCAATTTCCGTAGATTTATCCCAGCTAGTGGAACGGTAAGCACACTGGAGAATTTTTGTCCTTGAATTTGATCTATGAGGGTCACAACACATAAGAATATGACACCAGTACGTTTATTCTTCTGTATACTGGTATTGTTAAACTAATGACCAGAATATCCCCAGTTTTCCCCTATTTTCTACATCTAGGGGAAATCTGAGACATGCAGAACAAATTCTGAGGTCAGATTTGGATTCAGAAACTCGAAATACATAGGGGTAACCTAATAACTTGTCTCGTGCAGACACATTTTTTGTATGGCCTGTATGACGAGAAAGTCCCTAGGATTTTCCCTACTTTTTGAATCTAGGGGAAAACTGAGACGTGTAGGCCAAATTCTGTGGGGTTAAGTTTAAACTTTAAATTTTAAATTTAAACTTAAGTTTCCAAGTTGCAATTTTCTAATCTTTTAGACATGAATATTTTTAATTTAGTATGGCTAAATTAAAAATATATGTGATTCCCATTGTTTTCAATTTGGTGTTTCTTAAATTTGGAATAGGGTTAACTGTCTTGAAGAAACTAGATATATTCTTATAGTTTAGTAGTAAATATTTTACGCTTGATAATAATAATTATTATCGTTATTATTCCTTATTATTGCTAAATAACAAATATATTCAATTGTTAATACATATTTTCAATCTAGTGTTTATTTAAATTAAGAAAATGACTAACTTTTTTCAGATGAGGTATTAGGTATTAGGTCATTAAAAAACTTGTAGTAAACTAAAGTAATAAGATGTGCTATTCAACATTTTTTGAGAAAAACGGCTTTTAAAAAAACCAGGCACATTACATTTACCGCGATGCAATAGTCTGTTAACGTCCAGTTAATGGAGGTAGCGTTCCGACTTTGTAACAGGAAACCCTGGGCCCAACTCCTGCTGCCGGAATTTTTGGCAAATTTGTGTTCATCCAATTTTTTTTATTGCAATTGACTTTTTTATTCAAATCAAGCCTAAATATTTATTATCAACTATTTTTTCATATAATAACTTAAAGTTTTCAACCTTAATCAGTTCCGAAGTTAATAATATTTCAAAAATACTCTAGTGCCACGGCATCCTTAAAAAATTCTAATTTTGCATGCAATTCTTTGCTTAAAAACATCACTTATCACTTTAGTTTAAAAATATGAATAATATAATACTTATGGAAAATAAAGTTTTTTTTTTAAATTATATTTTTGTGTCATTTTATTTTACTATTTCTTTATGTTTAAATATTTATTTATTTCTTA
>NC_046658.1:49670602-49672876 GCF_010883055.1 Belonocnema kinseyi | reverse complement strand
GCACCCGCTTCCAGCGAAATCGCGGTAAAATTTCAGCCATAACAACGTCTCACAACCGTGAGATAGGTGGTTACAGTCTGTAAAGGAATCAATACGACGATCGAGCAAAAGCCTCGTGGACCCTAAGAACACGGAGTGACCCAAGGACAACTGCCTTCTGCATTTTTCCCGCAAGTGTTCTAGCATATTGCTGACACGCAGGGATGCTTTCTAGGCTATTAGCAAGTGAAAGCTTGGCACCTCCAAGAGCGTCGATGATAAGGACGATCAGTTTAACAGAATATTCCGGGTACAATCGTTGCAACTCCCTTATAAGGTCTCGATACCTCTCTTTCTTTTCATTCTCCTTGGCTATGATGTTTTTGTCAGCTGGTGCCGAAAATTTGATAACGAACATGGTTCGCTTCTCGAAGTCAAGAAGAACCATGTCATTTCTCGAGTGAGCAACAGAAAAAATTGTCGAGAATATAAAGTTCCAGTATATACGGCACTTCCTATTCTCGACAATTGACTCAATTTCCCTAGGAGCATTTAGAGGAGCGATATTAAGGTAAATGCCGTAGGAGTGATAGAGATGGTAATAAAGTACTCTTAGTGCTGCATTGTGCCTTTGAATGTAGGTCGTTCCTGCGTGTGTTGGACAACTAGATAGTATGTGAGCTAAATGCTCGGGATGTGCATGGCGGGCCCTGCAGCTATCATCGGGAATGTCTTGGCTCAAAATGTGGCGACGGTATGTTAAGGTGGAAATGACACCGTCTTGGCATGCAAAAATGAAACCCTCTGTACCAGACTTCAATCCGGGCGATTTAAGGAAAGCAAACGTTAGCTCACCAGACATTGACTGATCCTCACATTTCTGTGGAAGATACTGTGCATCCTCTTATCTAGGAGCTGTTCACGAAAGTTTTTCTCTTGGGCTTTCTTAATCCGGGCTTTCAGGAGTGTGTACTCGAGATGGATTAGATTTGAAGCATTTTGCTCACCCCTAATACTTAATACGTAGTGCTAGAGATAGTGGCAATAATGTAAGGCAAAAGAGGAGTGGGCTCATGGTGTCGCCCTGAAAGACACCTCTCTGAAACGTGACCTTGTTAGTTGTCACACGATTTTTTCCAGATAAGAGAGTAAATCTGGTTTTCCAAAGCGGCATCAATCTCTCTATGCACCCAAGTATTTGCGGATGAACCTTTAAGATTTCCAAAAGACAGAAAGCTTTCCGATAATCAATCCAGGCCATCGATAGGTCACGCTGGTAGAATGCTGCATCTTTGCAGACACATCTATCGATGAGCAGGTTCTCCCGACATCCGGCTACGCCTTTCTTTGAGCCTCGTTGTTCATACATTTCTTGCCACACAGGTTCAATGGCCCGAACAATCCTATCATTTAGTATAGCTGTGAATATCTTATAAAGCGTGTTCAGACAGGTTATTGGCCTGTAGTTCTTCGGGTCAGCTAAGTTGCCTATTTTCGGCAGGATTATTGTGCGCCCTTCCACCAACCACTCTGGAATTGGCTCTTCCGACTTCAAATATGAGGTGAAAATACGGGCCAAATGCTGATGGGTTGAAGGAAACTTCTTCCACCAGAAGGTTTTGATACAGGTTTTGATACAGGTTTTGCAACACATAAGTCCTTGAAGCTATTTATATTTTCTGAGTCATCGCCCAGTCTATGCTGAACTTCGTAGACTTCTCTGCAAAATACTTCGACCTCTTCTGGTTTGGGTGGGTGTCCGACAGTAACAGGAGGGTCTTGGAAGAGTCGAGATGGGTCAGAGAGAAACTGTTGATTTTCTCTGACCCATCTCTCCCTCCGCTCTAGACTTCTCTTAGCGTCAGATAGTATCCGTATTCTCTCAACAATTTGCTGCCTGATGGTCAGCAGCTTTGACTTGTTAAGTGTGTGATAACGGGTCCGGAGTTCGCGCTTGAACTTTCGTACCTTGGCGATAAAATTTCTGCCAGATGTGATGTAGTCAATCACACATTGAATGCGGGACGCGTACTGTCTTGCCCAGCCTATCTTTATGGCAAGTTGATGCATTCGTCTTTTGGTCTTATGATCAGCCGTTGGTTTCGTTTTACGGTTCGCATCGGCCAACGCTCTCGCTGCATTATACACACAATAATTGATAGCCTAGAGGTCAGATTCACCGGTAAAATGTCAACGAAGCTCGTCATCCATTTCAGCCAGATCTTTAGGCTTGAGGGAAACCTTGGTGTTGATGTTTCTCCGGGTCGTAAAGCATCGCTCTTCATCTATTGGATG
>NC_046658.1:49667126-49670502 GCF_010883055.1 Belonocnema kinseyi | reverse complement strand
AGGGAGCTCTTCTTAATATTTTGACACCAAAATCATGTCGATACACCTTACCGACTGCGAGTAAAGCCACCCACGCTTTAACTTGACAGACTGTAAAGTACCTAGACCACTCGCGTCTTTGCCATTTGTTCTTCATGAAGTTATGTGCAAAACAAATAAAAAACAAGAGACTTGAAAAAACACGTAGATAGATATTGCATCAACCGATCAATGGCAAAATTTTCTATTAAAATACAATTTGCACATTTGTATAAATATTTAAGTCAAAATAGGTAGTCTTACTTTTTTCCTTTAATGAGTTTCTCTATTGCGGCACACTGTTGTTTTTGAACAGTAATTTTCTCCTTCTGCTGCCTTTTTTTAAGAGAATCCAATTCCTTTTGTTGTTTCCTTGCCACTTTCTGGTATCCTTTTTCTTGCCGTAGAGCTTCAACCGTGATTGGTTCAAATTTCATCTCCTCTGCAATTTCAGAAAACAAGTAGTTAATTTTGCAAATTATTAAAAGAAAGAACTTATTATCGACATATCGGTAATAGAGAAACTTCATCAAATCAGATTATTATGTTATATTGTTCTTTAGTGGTGACAATTTTGATAAATACAAACCTCGTGGCTTGGCAGCTTCCCTTTGACGAGCTTGCATCGCATCTCCACCCATTCCTGATCGATCACTTTCCTCAATTCCAAGTCCCCGCATTCTTGTTTGCGCCATGCTTTCAGTGTTCTGAAAATCTTTTGGTGCTGTCAATGCATCCATGAATTCTAAAAATAAAACATATTTATTAAATAAGATGAATCACTATAAATCAAAGAAAGACGAGTTGAATTAGTCCAAACCTTGGAAACCATCAGGGACGTAGATTTTTATTTCGATATTACAGAAAAGCATTGGTAACGACATTGGGAAGTTTGCCTCAGTTCGAAGAGCAATATGTCGATAACCAGCTTGAAGGCCATCCAATGGGACAATTCGTTGACCAAGAAGTCTTCCATTTGATTCGTCGTAAACAGCAAATCTAAGTGCAGCTAAGTCTGGAAGAACAACTTTTCTGAATAAGAACGGTTCCTCGTTGTATACGGGGTTAAGTCCATTTGCTGGCACGACTCTGGTTCGAAATTCTTTTCGAATTGTATCAGTCGGTAGACCGTACATCTCCACTTCTACATAAGTATTCACTTTCTTATCCGAGAGAAACTGTCCAGCTATAACCTGCAGAAGATATTAAAAGTAAGGATATATCAGTATTTGAAAATATTTATTATGAATTAGAAAAATTTGACTAAAAATTGAAACTGACTTGTACACTACACTGAGTAGCAATAACTCCATCTACTGGACTTTCTGCGAAGGGGTCAAAACTGCGATCAGATCTTCTCATGAAATCCGGTTTCAGCAGATATCCTGAAGATCCGTTGTATTCAAATTTCCCTTGATTCAGCTGCATTGGTAAGTCCGCTGTTTGAAAGTTCAGTGATACCATTTGACATCCAGCGTTCCAGAAAACCTAAGGAATTAAGATTATTTTTAATGTTAACTGAGTCACTAGGTATTAAAACACAGGAAAAATGCTTGTGTAACTCAATATAATAATACCAACTTGTGGCATGTAATTTGACGAGTCAGCTCTGGTTCCTTTCGGATAAATTCGGCTCATCTGACGTTTGTTGTAATTGACGAACTCAATTGCTGATGTTTTTAGGTAGTTCAAACCGGTGGTCTCCGCAAAGGATGACATATTATGATGTATGTTTTTTTCTGAAATATTTTTTATAATTTGATTAGAATCACATATCCTGAAATTTATTTGTATAATAATTTTTCAACAAAATTTACTTACCCTCAGCAACATCAAATCCTTGAAATTTAATTGGTTGTGCATAATTGACCATGGATGATAACCACGGATGGACATTGGTAGTACTTCCGGTATAAGGTTGTGCCACAGCCAATTCTAAGCTTTCTCCAAGACCTCCTGGGCCCGGTTGAATAGATTGCTGAGACTGTCCAGCAACAATAACATCGACAACCTCCTCCTGTAATAATAGCTCTTTGTCAATATGTAAATTTCCGAGACTTTCTCAAGCATTGTTAAAAAGTGAGGGGGTAGCTTCTCATGCTAGGATTAGACCCAAAGTTACCTTTACCGGTTGTTGATCAACAGAAACCAACGGAGGGGCACTAGCGTCTTCTTTAATCTCGTCCTCTATTACGAACTGACCCTGCTTAAAAAGTTCGAGTTCTTGTTTCTCTACTTCTGTTTTCAGTCGTTTGTTTTTTATCAGAATCTTTCTTTTCAACATACTTGGTGGCGGAAGTGATACCCCAGAGTCAAGCTATGAGAAAGAATTGGACACAATGAAATGTCAACAATGTCTTTGTTGTATTTTTAAAGTGGGTTAATAGCTGAATTAATTTTGTCGAGAAGAAGACGTAGAAGAAAATTCCTGAATTTTTAATGAAGTCATCTACCCTACTAAAGAATTTAATAGAAGGTGAATCATAAAACGAATTTTGCTGCACTCACCGGATATTCTTTAAGCGGCTCTTTTAGTAGAAGGTCTCCTAGTATTTCATCACAGTATTTCGCTAGCTTGTACTGCTGTCCTTTGCTGCAGTGGTTCTCAAAACTGAGAATAATTGGGTATTCCGAAGTTACGAATGCAGTATCTCGAACTGCATATATAACATCTTTAAAAAGTATGTCTGTGCACATAGCTTTTCCATGTGTAATTATTGGTTCTTCATCCTCTCCTTTGCCATCCCAGCAATCCAACTCAACACATCTTACAAGAGAAACAAATCATAAGTTAAAACAAAAAATCTCCAAGTCTTAATATTAGTTCTTCAACCGTTAAGAAATATATAAATTTCTGAAGCGATAAATAATAAATCGAATCTCTCATCTGTTAACTGAAAAATAATAAAACAAATTAATGTAAACATAATTGCAGATTTTTTTAAAATAATTATTTATTTTATGCACTCAGAATTAAATGATTTTATATTTATGCTTTTGAAATTGAAAAATCAATACTGAAGAACTTGACATTTTTTAAAGCAAATATTTACTGAATAACTTTATATTGCGAAGCAATCTTTCAAGAATGAATAAGTTTAATCCAAGTATGCCTAATGGACCACGATGTTAGAGTTTTTCAATTTCTAGCTAGATCAAACAGTAGCGCAACGAGTTATTAAGCTGAAAGTCCGGGATTAATTCCTACTGCCAAAATATTTTTTCACATTTAAAAGGGTATGCCCGGGTAACCATGCAAAAATGCACCTAAACGTAACCAAATCTTGAGTCAGCCATTCGAAAGCATACAATCAAAACAAAATTCCAAACCTTCCAGACCGTTAGCCGCTACGTAGAA